>NC_041385.1:134209960-134214215 GCF_002162155.2 Triticum dicoccoides
GACTGCGGTGGGCTGGGCCGCACAGTGCTGGACCAGCACAGGAGCTGGGCCGGCTCTGGTGGGCTGCACGGGTGAGGCCAGGTAACTTCCTTCTCTCTCTCTCTTTTATTTCTATTTCAGTTCTGTTTTCTTTTATTTAATCTGTTTTGCCACTGTTTTGAATTTAAAAATAATTCAAACAATGCCAAAAACTCCTCTGAAAATATTTATGCTGCTTAATGGACTTTTCCAAAAGCACATAAAATGTTTCAGGGTATTTGGAAATATATTCTATACAAGTTATGAATATAGTTCCAAATGCAAATAAAGTAATGATTTAAATTCAATGCTCAAAATATTCCTCAAAAATGTTCATTATTTTTGGTTTGGTGCAAAACCCTTGCCAAAATATAACCAACATTATTTAAGGCCATTTTGAAAACATTGAATGCATTTACCAGGGTTCTTTGCCCCTCTTTTATTTTAAGTTTTTGAGGCTTCCAAAATTCCTCAGTTCAAGTTTCAGAAATTTAAATATGATGTCTGGATGAAGATGCAACTATTTACAAACAATATTCTAGGGTTGTGACATTTTTGTCCCGAACCGTAGACTTTTCCACGCAGTACCAGTTTTCACACTGTGGTTTTTCACCACTTATTGCCCTCTCACTAAAGCCACATCTTTATTGCGTAGTATTTTCTTAACACAGCTTTTAACAAATCTCGAGGACGAGATTTTTCTTAAGGGGGGTAGTGTTGTGACACCCCCAAAATTTTGGCCTTGTTTTAATGAATTAAAATTTTTGCCAGGAATTAAAACTTTGAATTTCTGAGCTCCATTTTTTATTTTTAAATCATTTCCTTCCCTGTGATGATGAGTTTTTCCCAGAGAGAAAACTTTCCAAATATGTCATTGGACTTATTTAATCTGTCAAGAGAAACTTTCCCTTATTTAATATAACTAATTAAATAATTAAGTTGCTTGATCTTTACTTTCTTGGAAATGTTTTTTCAAGGTTATATGGCCATATTTGAACTATAACCATTGGATAAATTCACCTAAAATTCTAAGCAAAAATTGAAGATGTCATGTGATGTTTTTAAATCACTTTTATACAAAAATATCTTTTATTTATGTAATAATCTGAGCTCTGCATCAATTTTTCCTTCTCTGGTCGAGAGTGCATTTTGCATTACAACCCTTTTAAATAATTATTTCTAGCCTCCACCAAAATTATGGGATATTGGTAGTAGCATATGATTCAACATTATGCAAAAACCTAGTGCTGTTCTTTGAAAATTTTGAGTGAATCAACCTCTTTTTCATTCTGGTCCAGCCTTGTGATTTCTACTGCAACCCTATTTAATTTTGCTCCAAAGATCTTGTGTTTTCTCCTACTTGTAGACAGCCCTACCAAACCCCTAAATCCAGGAGCATGCACCCATTGGATTAATTTTGGTTCATGAAATAATGTCATTTATTTCCTGTCCAGAAATGTAGTTTTGCAAAACTTGCACTAGCAAGTTTCCCCTTTTGTCCAAATAACCTCACCACTCTCTCTTGCATCTAAGGAGACACTGATCTAGAGTTTTGGACCACTCCAAGACTTGCCTAAGTGCCTGTGGCATTTTGTCAAACACCTGGAGTGCATGGTCAGATTTGGCATGGATTTTAGTTAGCAGTGTGAACCTGATCCTCTGACCCCTTAAACTTGTCCATTGATCTCCTTGCAAGCCATAGCCTAGACCTGCTAACTCCCAGCTCCAACCAAGCGCTCTGGAGTGCCATGGCATTTCGCCGAGCATCTGGTGTGCGTGCGCTGGGCGCGCCCAGAGCGCGCAAATTGCACCCGCGCACACGAGCCGCCGCGTCGCGCCCCTGTCTTGGCCCACACTGCAGAACCTCGCCATGCACTCCCCGCCTCGCCACAACACGACAGCCCGCCCTGGCGCCCTACAGCGCCACCGCCAGAGCACTTTTGGCAGCACGCCGGCATCGGCCGACTGCCCTGCGCCGTTCAGCGCCGCCCAAGCCACCCCGGCTCGCCACCTGGCCCCTTGAACAGCTCAAGCTCATCCACAAGGGTGTCGCCTAGCTCTCGTCGCCGCCACGTTCCCCTGCAGCTACAGAATGGCGGTTCCCCGGCCGCCTTATCCACCGCCGCGGAACCGACCTTGTCGCGCTATAAAAGGGACCCCGAGCCCCTCTGAGCACGCACGCAACCTCAAGCTACCCCCATGGAACCCCCATAGCCCGCAATCGTCAGGGAAACGCCGCCTTCTTCATGTCCGGAAACTCCTGCCGCCGCCACTATCTCGTTCACTCCGGCGCCACCAGGGCTTCCCCCTCCCCGTTCTCTTCACCAAGAACCCCTGCTTCGATCCAGGAACCCAACCCCCTACTTGATTTTGATCGGGAGCCATCGCCGCCACAAAACCACTTCGCCACCAATGCCTCCTCCGCCGCGAAGCTCGCCGCCGGCAGCTCCCTCCGCCCCCACCTACCTGACGACCACCGGGATGACCGCCCTGGAGTGGCGGATCCATCCCCGCCCTTGGGGCCCCGCGAGGAGCCGCCAGTCGCCGGCGACGATCGCCGGAGCTCCGCCTCCGCTCGGGACAGAGGAAGGAGAGGGAGAAAGACTAGTCAAACCTGACTAGTGGGCCACCTAGGACCCACTGTCAGTGACCCCCGCTCGGTCCACGCGGAGTAAGTGGAAGCATAAAACTCGCGAGTACGTAACCCCTTCTTAGAAAGCGTATTCCATTCTGAAACGTTTTTCTTTTTCTGTCTTATTTAAAAACAGAATTTGACCAAAACTTTGACTGGTTATATCTTTTTAAATACAACTCCAAATGAAATGATTCTTTTTCCTACCACTCTCAAATTTCACCTAGTTTATTTTAAGATTTATTTGAAAAAATTTCAGAACAACTTTTGGTGCTGTTTTTATTTTGTGTGTTAATTCTTTTATATTGCTAAAATAGGATTTTTGAAGAGAGGAGAAATGTTTCAAGTTTTGGAGTGCACCCTGCCTTTCCACACATTGAAGGCAAGCATTCTAAACCCCGGCATAATATTTTTGTGTGTTCGATGACACGTTCATAACATCACCTCACTTTGGAGAAACTTGTTATTTCATGTTATATGATCATATGCATGGGTGCATGTTATTGATTTCCATGCTGTTGGAAATGGACACACTTGTGATGATAATCACCCTCATGTGCCTTGCATGCATACCGGCAGGAACCCGGGAAAACCACTGCCTTGGGTAGGCATGAGTTTGTCGCCGGTCTCCGTCGGGACGGTTATGTCTGGTATGGCATGGCAAGGTGATATGAGCGGTGACTCTGTTGGTTGGAATATATTCGTCACGCTAATCATGCAGGGAATACTTAAACCTCCTGAGTCGACCATAGATCGAGTCTTGTGCCAGTAACCCCCATACTTGTTTCGTACTACCACTCGTCTCTACAGCAAGTAGAGTACGGTTCAGTAAGTTGTCAACCTCTTTCTAGCACACACCGTACAGAGAGGCCATGGTGGAAGATACCGGTTGTAGCTGGTAGGCAGGCCACCTGGTCCGGGGGCATGGGTGTTTCCGGTTGGGACCGAGAGGGATGGCCACCCCTTAGAGCGCGCGATATAAATTAGTCCTAAGGTTGTAGCCTTCCCACTTAGAGTTTGCTTAACAGGTGTCGTGGGTGATTCCAGACACGTGTGTGATAAGCTGGTGTGTGCAAGTTAGGTGTGTTTTCAACAAAAAGACCGTAGATGGAATTAGTCCCGATGGACTAAAGAAATCCGTTACTCGTGGGTAAAAAGTACACCCTCTGCAGAGAATAAACCTATTCGAATAGCCGTGTCCATGGTTAAGGATTACAGTCTGGGATGGGTCAAGTGTCGGTCTTAGTGTCGGTCTTCGGAGGTGAAACTGTTAACCAGAACTCGAACTACTACCTGTGACTTGTGATAATTATGATTATTATTATTGTTGACTAACCCGTGATATTATTGTTATTATCGAGTATCTCTGGGATGGTTCTACCTCCAGGATATTCACTATGATTGTTTATTTTAAAGCCTTTTGTGTGGTGTCGCTCATACGCCCGACTGTGGCATTTCTTTTAAAGCCCTTTGTGTGGTGTCGCTCAGACGCCCGACTGTGGCATTTCTTTTAAAGCCCTTTCTGTGGTGTCGCTCAGACGCCCGACTGTGGCATTTCTTTTAAAGCCCTTTATGTGGTGTCGCTCAGACGCACGACTGTGGCAT
>NC_041385.1:134214539-134232090 GCF_002162155.2 Triticum dicoccoides
GCATTTCTTTTAAACCCCTTTATGTGGTGTCGCTCAGACGCCCGACTGTGGCATTTCTTTTAAAGCCCTTTATGTGGTGTCGCTCAGACGCCCGACTGTGGCATTTCTTTTAAAGCCCTTTATGTGGTATCACTCAGACACCCGACTGTGGCATTTCTCTTAAAGCCCTTTATGTGGTGTCGCTCAGACGCCTGACTGTGGCATTTCTTTTAAAGCCCTTTATGTGGTGTCGCTAAGACGCCCGAATGTGGCTTTGCTTGTTATTTATTTCCTAAATTTTAATACTACTATGTTATTGCAATTTTATAAATAACTTGCTTGCACGCATCAGAGATTTATTTATCTTTTGTGACTGACGTCATGAGCATAAAATATTTTCAGCACATCATTGTTATATTATACCTGTGTTCATAATGTTTGCGAGTACATTCAAAGTACTCACTGGCTTGTCCCTGGCTATTGTCTTGGCCAGATTTTCTTGCACGAAGAGGAGCGACGCGATGACAGCCCCGGAACCTAAGTAATGGAGATAGCAGCCTCGCGAAGATAGGAGTTAACCTGGTCAGCTGTTCCTGTTGGAAAATGGAGTCCCATAGACACTGATGTTTCACAACCCGCTTCCGCCATCAACCACTAGAAACCTTTTGTTGTACTCACAGGCCAGAACGGTCTTGTACTACATATTTTGTATTTGCTTGGAATTTCTGTATCAAGTTGGAGCCTCATCAGCTAACAGTAATCCTGGGGCTGATGAGCACGATGGTCTTTTTCTGGAAATTTATACCCGGAAAACCGGTCGTGACACGTTGTATCTATAATTTTTGATTCTTTCATGCCAATATTATACAACTTTTATACACTTTTGGCAACATTTTATATGATTTATTTGGACTAACATATTGATCCAGTGCCAAGTGCTAGTTCCTGTTTGTTGCATGTTTTTTGTTTCGTAGAAAATCCATATCAAATGAAGTACAAATGCAACAAAAATTTACTGAGAATTATTTTGCAATATTTGTGAATCTCGGGAGGTGGGATCAATGTAAACGGGGACCCATAGGCCCCAAGATACACTAGGGCGCGCCCCAGGCCCCAGGCGCGCCCAGGTGTCTTATGCTCACCTTGTATGTTGATTGGATCTCTACTTCGGGTGCAAGGAACCATATATCCGGGGGAAAACCATGCTAAAATCTCAGGGCAATCGGAGTTACGGATCTCCTGGAATATAAGAAACAGTTTTCGTCCAGATCTAAGGAACACGAAAGAGAAGAGAACAGATAGGGAGATCCAATCTCAGAGGGGCTCCCACTCATCTGCCACCATGGAGGCCATGGACCAGAGTGGGAACTCTCCTCCCATCTAGGGGGGAGGCTGAGGAAGAAGGAGGGGGGCTCTCTCCCCCTCTCTCCCGGTGGCGCTGGAGTGCCGCCGGGGCAAGGACCGTGACGGCGGTCTACATCAACAATCTTGCTACCATCAACACCAACTTTATCCCCCTCTATGCAGCGGTGTAACACCTCTTCTCCCTGATGTAATATCTACCTAAACATGGTGCTCAAATCCATATATTATTTCCCAATGATCTATGGTTATCCTATGATGTTTTAGTAGATCCATTTTGTCCTATGGGTTAATCGTGATCTTGGTTGGTATGATTGTATATTTTATTTATGGTGCTATCCTACGGTGCCCTCCGTGTCGCGTAAACAGAGCGAACCCCACTGTAGGGTGTTGCAATATGTCCATGGTTTGCTTATTGTCAGTGTTGCGGGGGTGACAGCAGCCTAAATGTGGATAAGTGGGTTATGGCGTATGTGAGTAAAGATGACTTGAGACTTAATGCTATGGTTCGGTTTCACGACCTTAATGATCTTTAGTAGTTGCGGATGCTTGCTAGGGGTCCAATCATAAGTTCATACGATCCAAGTAGATAAAGTATGTTAGCTCATGCCTCTCCCTCATATAAAATTACAAGAATGATTACCGGTACTTGTTATCGATTGCCTAGGGACAAATGACTTTCTTATTGACAAAAACTATCCACTTTTATTACCTTGCAATTTATTCATAGTTTTATTGTTGCAAAGTACTTGTAGTTTTGTTCTTGCAAAATAGTTTCATACTTGTTTTAGGTAAAGCAAACATCAAGTGTGCGTAGAGTTGTATCGGTGGTTGATTGAACTTGAGGGAATATTTGTCCTGCCTTTAGCTCCACGTTGGGTTTGACACTCTTATTTATCAGAAAAGGCTACAAACGATCCCTTATACTTTTGGGTTACCAATACCTTGGTTCTTAACTGAGGGAAATACTTATCTCTACTGTGCTGCATCACCCTTTCCTCTTCAAGGGAAAAACCAACACAAGCTCAACAAGTAGCAGGAAGAATTTCTCACGCCATTGTCGGGGAGATCTACCTCAAGCCTACCAAGTACCCATCATAAACTCTCACCTCTTGCATTACATTATTTGCCCTTTGCCTATCGTTTTCCTCTCCCCCACTTCTAAAACATTTTCAGAAAAACACAAAAACATTTGCCCTTTTATTTGCCTTCTTTCCATATGCCTTATTGCACGTTTTCTATCTTTGCTCGAGTTACCATGTGCCTTCTATTTGCTTGCATCTCCGATTGCTAAAAATCAATTGATATGGATCCACTTAAAGTTTTCTACATGGATCATCTTTGATCCATATGTGCTCGTGCTAAAACCCCGACTAGTTTAGTTGAGGGAAAATCTTTAGATGAGCATGCACATTTTGTGTGTGATCGTTTGTCTGAAAAAGGGAGACTCTTATGGAATCAAATAAATTGTTTGCTATGTTATGCTTGGAACGTTTGTGAAATTTTTGATTTTCCTTGTTGTTCTAAGAACCCTAAAAAAACACCTTCCCTACCTATGTGAGTTTAATGATAATCAAATCCTATCTTCTTATGAAAAGGGTGTTTTCAGTTACTATAATATCGAACAAATTGAAGAATTTGTTGCTTTTAAGGGTGCTTATGAAGTTGCTTCATTGATTAAAAAGTATGATATTACTCTCTACAAATCTGAAAATTTTGACAAATATTGCTATGAAAACTATGCTCATAATGTCTACGTCAAAGAATTTATTGAGAGAATGACCATTGCTTTGGAAGAAAATAATGATATGCATGAATCTATAGATAATTATGATTTTAATGATTTGATTGAAATATCCCTTGATGAACATGATGCTTGCTATTCTTATGTCCATGATGCCAATATTTATGGAGATGAATTTGTTATAGTTCCTTATGTTAAACATGATATTATTGCTATTGCACCCGTACTTAATAGTTCTTTGAATCAAAAGCATGATTGCAATGATGTTATTATAAATTATGTTAGTGTCAATTGTGCTAATAATATGCAAAACCCCAAGCTTGGGGATGCTAGTTTTGCTATGTCCGCTACTTACTGCAATGATCATGATTGGGGTGATAATTAATGCTTCTTATGATGTTGAAAATTTATTTAAGCCTCCTGATGAATATTTTTGCTCTAATATTGAAAGCGGGTTTGGAAGAGTGTCAACGTTAGGAATTAATGATCCCACCACTTTGGATATTGATCGATGTTATGAAATTTTTGATTAAAGTGAGCTTGGAGAAGTAATGACTTTATTTTATGTTGATCCCACTATTTTGGAAGAGTGTCAACTTTGCAAGCATGAGGATCATAAAGATAAAATTTTATGTGATAGCTATATTGTTGAATTTGATTATGACCCTACATGTAATTATTATGAGATAGGGAAATATGGTTTTGGAAATCTTCGTGATACTAAATTACCTCTCGTTACGTTGAGATTGCTATTGTTTCTTTCTTCTTCCTTGCATATGCTAGTTTTTGCTTCTCTTGATAATTTGTTTGCCTATAACATGCCTATGCATAGGAAGTATATTATACTTTGATGTGTTCTTCACATGCTACATCATGCTCTCTTCGTGTTTCAATTGCTATCTTTCATGAGAGCATCATTAGAATTATGAATGCCTAGCTAGGGGCGTTAAACAATAGCGTTTGTTGGGAGGCAACCCAATTAATTTTTTTCTTGCTTTTTTTGGTTCTGTCTTTCAATAAATAATTCATCTAGACCCTGGTTAGATGTGTTTTCATGTTTTAATTAGTGTTTGGGCCAAGTAATACTTTCGGGATGGCTTACGGTGATAGTTGATTTGATCTTACTGAGAAACAGAAACTTTTGCACCCAGTAAAATAATTTTTCAAAATCATAGAAGCCTGTTTTTGATCCGAATATTTTACACAAGATTGATATAAAAATTGCCTAGGTTGTCCTAATTTTTTAAAATATTTGGAGTCGCGGAAGTATTCTAAGTTTACAGATTGCTACAGACTATTCTATTTTTGACAGGTTCTGTTTTCTATGTGTTGCTTGCTTATTTTGATGAATCTCTAGGTAGTATAGGGGGGGTATGAACCATGGAGAAGTTGGAATACAGTATATATTACACCAATATAAATAAAGAATGAGTTCACAATAGTACAAAAAGTGGTTATTTTATTTTCTTATAGTAACGGATCTCATGAGATTTTCTTTTGAGTTTTGTGGTGTGAAGTTTTCAAGTTTTGGGTAAAAATTTGATGGACTATGGAATAAGAAGTGGTGAGAGCCTAAGCTTGGGGATGACCAGGGCACCCAAGGTAATATTCAAGGACAACCAAGGGCCTAAGCTTGGGGATGCCCCGGATGGCATCCCCTCTTTCGTCTTCGTCTATCGGTAAATTTACTTGAGGCTATATTTTTATTCACCACATGATATGTGTTTTGCTTGGAGAGTCTTGTATGATATAAGTATTTACTTTTTATTTTGCCACAATCATCTTTGCTGTACACACCTTTTGAGAGGGACACGCATGAGTCATGATTTATTAGAATACTCTGTGAGCTTCACTTATATCTTTTGAGCTAGGCAGTTTTGCTCTAGCCAGTGCTTCACTTATATATTTTTAGAGCATGGCGGTGGCTTTATTTTGTAGAAATTATTGAACTCTCATGCTTCACCTATATTATTTTCAGAGTCTCTCTAAACAGTGTGGTAATTTTCTTTGGTTATGAATTTAGTCCTAATATGATGGGCATCCAAGAGGGATATAATAAAAACTTTCATATAAAGTGCATTGAATACTATGAGAAGTTTGATTCCTTATGATTGTTTTGAGATATGAAGATGGTGATATTAGAGTCATGCTAGTGAGTAATTGTGGACAGTAGAAATACTTGTGTTAAAGTTTGTGATTCCCATAGCATGCACATATCATGAGCCGTCACGTAACGATGTTGGAGCATAATTTATTTATATATTGTCTTCCTTATGAGTGGCGGTCAGGTACGAGCGATGGTCTTTTCCTACCAATCTATCCCCCTAGGAGCATGTGTGTAGTACTTTGTTTTGATGACTAATAGATTTTTGCAATAAGTATGTGAGTTCTTTATGACTAATGTTGAGCCCATGGATTATACGCACTCTCACCCTTCCACCATTGCTAGCCTCTCTAGTACCGCGCAACTTTTGCTGGTACCATACACCCACCATATACCTTCCTCAAAACAGCCACCATACCTACCTATTATGGCATTTCCATAGCCATTCCGAGATATATTGACACGCAACTTCCACTGTTCTGTTTTATTATGACACGCACCATCATTGTCATATTGCTTTGCATGATTGTCGGTGTCAAAACCGGCGGATCTCGGGTAGGGGGTCCCGAACTGTGGGTCTAGGCGGATGGTAACAGGAAACAAGGGACACGATGTTTTACCCAGGTTCGGGCCCTCTTGATGGAGGTAAAACCCTACGTCCTGCTTGATTGATATTGATGATGTGGGTATTACAAGAGTAGATCTACCGCGAGATCAAGGAGGCTAAACCCTAGAAGCTAGCCTATGGTATGATTGTTCTTTGTCCTACGGACTAAAACCATCCAGTTTATATAGACATCGGAGAGGGCTAGGGTTACACAGAGTCGGTTACAATGGTAGGAGATCTACATATCCGTATCGCCAAGCTTGCCTTCCACGCCAAGGAAAGTCCCATCCGGACACGGGACAAAGTCTTCAATCTTGTATCTTCATAGTCTGTCACGCCCAATATGCGACCCTATCCAAAAGGAACTCGGAGGTCCCACCAAGGATAGACCCGCATATTGAAACGCTTTTGCAAGGTGGATATCATTACATCAACATTACATAATAGATGGGGATACATACATAAGGCATACAATGCCACATTAATACAACATCACAATACATAAGAGCATCATCCGACTACGGATGAAACACAAACAGAAACTCAAATGACATCCACCCTGCTAGCCCAGGCTGCCGACCTGGAACCTATCCCCTGATTGAAGAAGCAGAAGAAGAACTCAACGATCCCATTACCATGGGTATCAAGACTAGCAAAGCTTAATGGGAAAGGAAGGGGTAAAGTGGTGAGGCTGCAGCAGCGACTAAGCATATATGGTGGCTAACATATGCAAATAAGAGCGAGAAGAGAGCAAGCAGAACGGTCGTGAAACTAGCAATGATCAAGAACTGATCCTGAACTCCTACTTACGTCAAACATAACACAGAAACCGTGTTCACTTCCCGGACTCCGCCGAAAAGAGACCATCACGGCTACACATGCGGTTTATGCAATTTAATTCGGATCTGGTGTCAAGTTATCTACAACCGGACATTAACAAATTCCCATCTGCCTATAACCGCAGGCACGGCTTTCGAAAGATTATACCCTGCAGGGGTGTCCCAACTTAGCCCATGATAAGCTCTCGCGATCAACGAAGGATATACCTTCTCCCAGGAAGAACTGATCAGACTCGGAATCCCGGTTTACAAGACATTTTGACAATGGTAAAACAAGACTAGCAAAGCTGCCTGATGCACCGACAAATCCCGATAGGAGCTGCACATATCTCGTTCTCAGGGCAACACCGGATGAGACATCCTACGAGTAAAACCAGACCTCGAGTTTCCCCGAGGTGGCCCCGCAGTCTACTCGGTTCGGACCAACACTTAGACAAGCACTAGCCCGGGGGGGCTAAAATAAAGATGACCCTTGGGTTGGCCAACCCAAGGGAAAGGTATAGGTGGTGGTGACGCAAATGGTGAAACCAAGGTTGGGCCTTGCTGGAGGAGTTTTATTCAAAGCGAACTGTCAAGGGGGTCCCATAAATCACTCGTCCGCGTAAGGAACGCAAAATCCGGGAACATAACACCGGTATGACGTAAACTAGGGCGGCAAGAGTGGAACAAAACACCAGGCATAAGGTCGAGCCTTCCACCCTTTACCAAGTATATAGATGCATTAATAATATAAGAGATATTGTGATATGCCAAACAAAATCCTGTCCACCATGGAGAAATCTTCAACTTCACCTGCAGCTAGTAACGCTATAAGCGGGCTAAGCAAAGCGGTAACATAGACAAGCAATGTTTTGCATAGGAAAGGTGTCAAAGGTTAGAGGTTCATGGCAATATGGGAGGCTTGATAAACAGTTGATAGGTAGCGCAGCAAAGCGATTGAACGAAGCAACTAGCATAGCAATGATAGTAATGAGATCCAAGGTGACGGTCATCTTGCCTGAAATCCAGCTAGGAAGAAGAACGAGTCCATGAAGAAGACGAACGGATGAAGCCGAACCAAGCGTAGACGAACGAATCCTCACGATCGCAACGAAACAGGAACTATCGAAAAGAAGCACACAACATGGTAAACACACCACACATGAACAAGGCATGATGCACAACAAGCATGAAGCATGACAAGGCTACATGAAGCTACTCATGGCAAGAGATGGTGCAAACAAGAGCACACACCAAGGCAAGTTTAAATGAGGCCGGGAACAACATATAACAATTCTGGTAAGTCCTCATATGCAAATTTTGAAGTTGGTCCAGATCTGAACAAATAGTTGTTAAACAGCAAGTTAATATGCACAAAGACGATCTACACGAGAATCTAGTCAAGTTACATATAAAGATCATTTAGTTCGGAGCTATGGCCTAGAAGATATGAGCAAAACAAGTTAAACATGGCATTGATGCAAAATGCACACAAACATCTAGAAAACACCTCAAAACAAGGATGCAACATGATAATATGAAACTACATGCAATTCTAAGCAAGTTTCATATAGAGCACACTCAAAACGGAGCAACGGTTCAACACACAAACACTATACAAGTTATAGCAACAATCTGTCCAAAATAGCAACTAGGCATATTGCAAGCATGAAAACAACATACTACAGGACCTCAACAAGAAAATGAAAGACATGGGCATGATGTACAGGTAAAGCATTACAAAACATGAACACTGAGCTATCTCCTGAAATCACTAGAACATGCTCAAACACACATGGCAAGATTGCAAATAATAACAATTCAGACTTTGCAGAAAATAACATCAGGTTGCAATGTTTAGAGCTATCAAACAACATGTTATAGGAACTTATCATGGCAAACAAAGACATGGCATTAATCTACTAAATGCATAGAACAAAAGTCCCTTACTGACCATAAGCCAAAAAGAATCAGAAGATATGATGGCACCCATGTAAACATGGCAAGTTATATTACAGATTCAAACATGGCAGAAACAGAATTATGAAGGCATGTAGATGAGCTTGTACCACTCACCACAGAGCAATACATGGCATGGCAAGGCAACCAACAGTAATAAGGCATGTTTATGAAGCTAAGCATGGAAAGAGCAAGTTCATAGGGGGCATGGAACACTAGGAAAACACATGGCAACAACTGAACTTAATGTTAACAGGCTGACATCAACTTTATCAAGCATCTTTGGAGCAAGGAAACAACAAGCTATAGCAGGCTATAAATGCAACCAGGGGCATGGATGGATAGAGCATAACATGTAGAACAAAACACATTTAGTGAACATCTCCAGATTATGCATAGAATAACTAGTAGAAGCAGGTTTCCATAGCATCGCGAAATAACAGATTCAGCCTAGCAAAACAGTAACAGCAAGTACCCTACTTAACAAGCTCGATTCACTCACCAAAAGTCATTGCAAGACAAGATAAGCATAGAATCATCAAGAAGAGATGTTTATGAAACAAACCAAGGCAAGAACAAGTTCATAGTATGCAAGGATCAACTACAACAACCTTGGCAAAATTGAATAACATGTAAACAATCTGCCAGGAAACATTTTGAAGCAAAAGTAGAGCACGAAAATTACATGCTAGACTACTCCATAATTGCAACCAAGGGCAGGTATGGATATACAATAACCATATGTTCAAAACATCCTTACTGAAGTATCTCAAAATATGCATGGATCTCTCTGTAGCATCAAGTTTACATGTCATCAAAATAACAGCAGAACAGGGACTAAAACAGCAACATCACGAAGCCTAGTTTGCATGCTTGTTCTAGTCACCACATTGATCACAAAAATACATGGCAAGCACCTCTGTAAAGAAGACATGGCATAGTTCAAAACACATGTAGACATCAACCTCATAGGATTCACACATCAATCGTGGCAAAAATGACAAATGAGCTCGTTCTAACAGTTTTAGCAGATTAACATCATGAAGCACTCTTGCAACGATGATTCAGGCATCAAGATGAACTCAAATGAATATGATGCAATGGAATTAAATGAGGCACTCGTTGAGGCGAACAATTTGACATATTACACGCACGAAACGGAGCTACGGATGCAGAGATACGATGCGATGAACATTGCATGATTACGTAAATATATTTCGGGACTTAGGAATATACGGGGTCAACCTTCGGATCTGGGCACGGATTTTGATGCGGCGGCGGATCTCGCCGGAGACCATGCCGGAGACGGGGCAGACGGACGGAGAAACGGAGGAGGCCAGAGGGAGGGCGCGGGGCGGCGGCGCAGCTCGGCCGGGGCGGCGCCGGCAGAGGAGGCCGCGGGCCAGGGTAGGAGACGGCGGCACTACGCGGATCTGGCCGGGACGGCTCCGGTCGGGGGCGGCCAGGGCGTGGTTGCCGGCGAGGGAGGCCGCGAGGCTCCGGCGGCGGAGGTCGAGAGCTCCGGGCGAGCTCGTGGCGGCGGCGGACGCCGGCGCCGGGCGGCGAGGCGCTGGAGGCGCGGGCGCCGACGATGCGGGCGGCGGAGCGCCGGCGAGCGAGGCGGCGGGGCGCGTGGCCGGGCGGGCCAGGCGGCGGCGGCGCGCGCGGGCCGGGAGGGCCCCGGATGGGCCCCGGCGGGCCGGCGCGGATCTGGGCCCGGGCGGGCCCGCGATGGGCTTCCCCGGGCCGCG
Organism: Triticum dicoccoides; assembly: GCF_002162155.2. NCBI lineage: Eukaryota > Viridiplantae > Streptophyta > Magnoliopsida > Poales > Poaceae > Triticum > Triticum dicoccoides. The sequence continues at coordinate 134,224,864 of NC_041385.1, forward strand.
CGGCAGAGACGGCGGTGGGGGCGAGTCGGACGGCGACACGTGGCGGCGGCGAGGGGGCTGTACATGTCCGGCGGCGGAGCGGACATGTCCGGCGCGCGAGGGGAGCGGGGCTAGGGTTTCGTCTGCGAAAATGGACGGGGAGGACGTTTTTATAGGCATAGGGAGCTAGGAGAGTCCAAATGAGGAGCGGTTTTCGGCCACGCGATCATGATCGAACGACCAAGAGCATGGAGGGGAGTTAGATGGGTTTTGGGCCACTTTGGAATGGTGTTGGGCTGGAAGACGAAAGGGGGGTTTCGGGCTACGCGGTTAACCGTTGGAGTATCAAACGATCTCCAAATGGCATGAAACTTGACAGGCGGTCTACCGGTGCTATACCAAGGCCGCTTGGCAAGACTCGGTCCATTCCGAGAACGTTTAACACCCGCTCACAATGAGAGACAAAAAGGGGAACACCGGAGGGCATAGGAGTGCCGGATCGTGAAACGGACAACGGGGAAAAAGCTCGGATGCATGAGACGAACACGTATGCAAAATGAAATGCACATGATGACAAGATAAAATGCAACACGCAAGCAAATGACAAGGCAACGACGGTGAATAACTGAATGACACCTGGCGCATCGGATCCGGGGCGTTACAACACTCCTCCACTAACAAGAGATCTCGTCCCAAGATCTTAGGACCGAGACGGAAGGGAAAAGGATGAGGTGAAACAGAACTGAAGAGAAGAAGCAAAGAATCGAGAGCACTCGAGAAGAAGAGAGGAACGACAAGAATGACGAGAATCGAAAGCACACTGAATCAGATAGACTATGAAACAACTCCGGTTAGAACGAAATAAGAAACGAATAAGACTGAAAAGATTTAGGCAGCACTCCGGCTGAACATGGAAAGAATAGCACATGAACTTGAGAGGATGGAATGATACTTGATGAAGACATGACACAAAACCTCCGGAAAGAATTAAAAGAGTTGAATGAAAAGAACGGAGAAGGAAAGGTTGAACGGAGTTGTTGAGAAAATCAACAACGAAAGAATAAGCTTGATGTGGACTTATGGATAACATCTCAAGAACATAGGGTGATAACCGGCCACAATCGGAAATAATTGAATAGCTGAGAAGAACGAAGGAATGCATAAATCCGCTTCAAAGAATACGGAGAATTAATTGCACTTCGAGACACGAGAAGAAAAGATACTTGAACTCCACCGACAAAATCTTGATGAACACTTGAAGAACAGATTAAATCATGAAGAACCACCATGAAGAACTCTGGTAACAAAAGGATGATGAGATAGAGATGAAGGATGAAAGAATAAGATGAGCCTTGCGATGATTTAGATGGAGGTTCCGACGTAATGGCCAAGGAAACTTTGAACTCCGGGAAAGAAAAGATGAAAAACACTTGGAACTAGAATTTATTCATCAAGAACAAACTCCGAAGGAAGGGATTACTCACTTGGATGAAATAAGAATAAGATTTATTGTATACTTATCCTTCATCAAATTAAATTGATGACAAGCAATGGATTTTTCATACTACTTATTCTTCTTGAAAAGGATTGAGAAGTGACATATCACAACCTTGAGAAGGTCTTCATGAACCACCAGTAGGATTGAAAAGAACGAAAGGATTAAAATGATACTCAAGGAAAAAGAATCTTGAACGAACCACCGTAAGAATTCGAAAATGACTGATGAAAGAGACTGAATCACCGGGAAGAATTAGAAGAACAAATATGTTTGAAGGGATTTAGATGCACAAGAACGAAGAGATCATGAGATGATTAAAGAACACTTGAACGAAGCACCGGGATAACTGGATAACGGTAGCTGAAATGTGAGGATGAAGAATTCTTCTGGAACGATGTCCTCTGGTGAAAAGAAACATAATCAACTCCTGACAAACACCGGATGGGTAAGAAAGAATATCTGACAAACTAAAATAATTTGAGAGGGTAACAAGAAGCTAAAACCACGAATCTTCGGGAGAACAGGCAAAATTTAGAGGAAAAACTCTTCTTCGATCTTGAAAAGACGATGGGAAACACCACCAAAATTACTGAGATACTCCGGGAGAATGAAAAGCGAAGAGGTTGAGTCAACAATGAAAAGAGTTTGAAAACGATCTTGGAGAAGGTGTGTGACTGATGAAATTCATTCTTACGTCACACTTGAGAAGAATTGACAATCACTGCGGGAAAATTAGAAGAGTCAGGTAAGATCCTGGGAAAAGACCTATGGGTTAGGGCCCACTGAAGAGATAACACCATTGAAAAGGATTCTTGAAAAGAAAGATGATGCACCGGAACAATTGAAATATTTGAATGAGGTGACAACCTCGAATTAAGTCGAACACCGACGAATCTCTTGAGATGTCTTGAACACTCCAGAAGGATAAACTGGCGAGAGGCGAACAAGCAGGGAAAACACTTGAGCTGAGGGAAAGAATATAACCACTACCAAAAATTAGGATTGAATCCACCGGAGAAGAAGGGAGATGATGAATGACGAACGAGACGAGAATTCACCGGTAGAAATGATTGAGGGAAGACTGAAGAGGTTCTGCATGAATGAAATAGATGGTCGAGAGAGAGTGAGACTCCGGGAAGAAAAGGGTGGTAGGGCGGGAAAACAAAGGCAACTTGGAAGGTGGAATCGACAAACAACTTGAAGAGAAACACCGGTTGAAAGAAGGCAAAGGCTTCGCACGAGTAGGATGGATACTCGATTACGGACTCCGGTTCCGAGAAGAAGAGGGGTGGGCGGGTGGGAAAAGAAAACTAATGAGGATGACATTGAGAAAGAACCGAGGATTGATCTCGTAAACCAAAGAGGCCGAATTGACTTGACAAGAGGATGCACCGGATAAAAAGAGCTGAGGAACAACGATCGGAAAACCAACTACGTGATCCTAAAGAAAAATTTGAAGGAGAAGAGGAGTAATTCAAAACACCTACGTAAAGATTCCTCACCAGAGCGATGAAGAGGCTGAGGAGTAAAAAGAATTCCTACTCTCTGATATAACTAGACTCCGAAAATAGTTTTCTTCTAGACTCAACAACGGCCAAACTACACGATCAATCAAGGGGGCTCCTAAGGTCAGTCGAGGCTCTGATACCAACTTGTCACGCCCAATATGCGACCCTATCCAAAAGGAACTCAGAGGTCCCACCAAGGATAGACCCGCATATTGAAACGCTTTTGCAAGGTGGATATCATTACATCAACATTACATAATAGATGGGGATACATACATAAGGCATACAATGCCACATTAATACAACATCACAATACATAAGAGCATCATCCGACTATGGATGAAACACAAACAGAAACTCAAACGACATCCACCCTGCTAGCCCAGGCTGCCGACCTGGAACCTGATCGAAGAAGCAGAAGAAGAACTCAACGCAAGCAAGCATCGCTCTCGCGTCATGATCATCGCATAACCTGTACCTACAACTGTTGTTGTAGTAATCTGTGAGCCACGAGGACTCAGCAATCCCATTACCATAGGTATCAAGACTAGCAAAGCTTAATGGGAAAGGAAGGGGTAAAGTGGTGAGGCTGCAGCAGCGACTAAGCATATATGGTGGCTAACATACGCAAATAAGAGCGAGAAGAGAGCAAGCAGAACGGTCGTGAAACTAGCAATGATCAAGAAGAGATCCTAAACTCCTACTTACGTCAAACATGACACAGAAACCGTGTTCACTTCCCGGACTCCGCCGAAAAAAGACCATCACGGCTACACACGCGGTGGATGCATTTTAATTCGGATCTGGTGTCAAGTTATCTACAACCGGACATTAACAAATTCCCATCTGCCTATAACTGTAGGCACGGCTTTCGAAAGATTATACCCTGCAGGGGTGTCCCAACTTATCCCATGATAAGCTCTCGCGATCAATGAAGGATATACCTTCTCCCAGGAAGACCCGATCAGACTCGGAATCCCGGTTTACAAGACATTTCGACAATGGTAAAACAAGACCAGCAAAGCCGCCCGATGCGCCGACAAATCCCGATAGGAGCTGCAAATATCTCGTTCTCAGGGCAACACCGGATGAGACATCCTACGAGTAAAACCAGACCTCGAGATTCCCAGAGGTGGCCCCGCAGTCTACTCGGTTCGGACCAACACTTAGACAAGCACTGGCCGGGGGGCTAAACTAAAGATGACCCTTGGGTTGGCCGACCCAAGGGAAAGGTATAGGTGGTTGTGAGGCAAATGGTGAAACCAAGGTTGGGCCTTGCTGGAGGGGTTTTATTCAAAGCGAACTGTCAAGGGGGTCCCATAAATCACCCGACTGCGCAAGGAACGCAAAATCCGGGAACATAACAGAGGTATGACGGAAACTAGGGCGGCAAGAGTGGAACAAAACACCAGGCATAAGGCCAAGCCTTCCACCCTTTACCAAGTACATAGATGCATTAATAATATAAGAGATATTGTGATATCCCAAACAAAATCCTGTCCACCATGGAGAAATCTTCAACTTCACCTGCAGCTAGCAACGCTATAAGAGGTCTGAGCAAAGCAGTAACATAGCCAAGCAATGGTTTGCATAGGAAAGGTGTCAAAGGTTAGAGGTTCATGGCAATATGGGAGGCTTGATAAACAGTTGAGAGGTAGCCCAGCAAAGCGATAGAACGGCAACTAGCATAGCAATGATAGTAATGAGATCCAAGGTGACGGTCATCTTGCCTGAAATCCCACAAGGAAGAAGAACGAGTCCATGAAGAAGACGAACGGATGAAGCCGAACCAAGCGTAGACGAACGAATCCTCACGATCGCAACGAAACATGAACTATCAAAAAGAAGCACACAACATGGTAAACACACTACACATGAACAAGGCATGATGCACAACAAGCATGAAGCATGACAAGGCTACATGAAGCTACTCATGGCAAGAGACGATGCAAACAAGAGCACACACCTAGGCAAGATTAAATGAGGCCGGGAACAACATATAACAATTCCGGTAAGTCCTCGTATGCAAATTTCGAAGTTGGTCCAGATCTGAACAAACATTAAGGTGAAGTTGTTAAACAGCAAGTTAAGATGCACAAAGACGATCTACACGAGATTCTAGTCAAGTTCATATAAAGATCATTTAGTTCGGAGCTACGGCCTAGAAGATATGAGCAAAACAAGTTAAACATGGCATTGATGCAAAATGCACACAAACATCAAGCAAACACCTCAAAACAAGGATGCAACATGATAATATGAAACTACATGCAATTCTAAGAAAGCTTCATATAGAGCACACTCAAAACAGAGCAACGGTTCAACACACAAACACTATACAAGTTATAGCAACAATCTGTCCAAAACAGCAACTAGGCATATTGCAATCATGAAAACAACATGCTAAGGGACCTCAACAAGAAAACAAAATACATGGGCATGATGTACAGGTAAAGCATTACAAAACATGAACACTGAGCTATCTCCTGAAATCACTAGAACATGCTCAAACACACATGGCAAGATTGCAAATAATAACAATTCAGACTTTGCAGAAAATAACATCATGTTGCAATGTTTAGAGCTATCAAACAACATGTTACAGGAACTTATCATGGCAAACAAAGACATGGCATGAATCTACTAAATGCATAGAACAAAAGTCCCTTACTGACCATAAGCCAAAAAGGATCAGAAGATATGATGGCACCCATGTAAACATGGCAAGTTATATTACAGATTCAAACATGGCAGAAACAGAATTATGAAGGCATGTAGATGAGCTTGTACCACTCACCACAGAGCAATACATGGCATGGAAAGGAAACCAACAGTAATAAGGCATGTTCATGAAGCTAAGCATGGCAAGAGCAAGTTCATAGGGGCATGTAACACTAGGAAAACACATGGCAACAACTGAACTTAATGTTAACAGGCTGATAGAAACATTATCAAGCAACTTTGGAGCAAGGAAACAACAATCTACATCAGGCTATAAATGCAACCAGGGGCATGGATGGATAGAGCATAACATGTAGAACAAAACACATTTAGTGAACATCTCCAGATTATGCATAGAATGACTAGTAGAAGCAGGTTTCCATAGCATCGCGAAATAACAGATTCAGCCTAGCAAAACAGTAACAGCAAGTAACTTACTTAACAAGCTCGATTCACTCACCACAAGTCATTGCAAGACAAGATAAGCATAGCATTATCAAGAAGACATGTTTATGAAACAAACAAGGCAAGAACAACTTCATAGCATGCAAGGATCAACTACAACAACTTTGGCAAAATTGAATAACATGTAAACAATCTGCTAGGAAACATTTTGAAGCAAAAGTAGAGCATGAAAATGACATGCTTGACTACTCCATAATTGCAACCAATGGTAGGGATGGATATACAATAACCATATGTTCAAAACATCCTTACTGAAGTATCTCAAAATATGCATGGATCTCTCTGTAGCATCAAGTTTACATGTCATCAAAATAACAGTAGAACAGGGACTAAAACAGCAACATCACGAAGCCTAGTTTGCATGCTTGTTCTAGTCACCACATTGATCACAAAAATACATGGTAAGCACCTATGTATAGAAGACACGGCATAGTTCAAAACACATGTAGACATCAACCTCATAGGATGCACACATCAATCATGGCAAAAATGACAAATGAGCTCGTTCTAACAGTTTCAGCAGATTAACATCATGAAGCACTCTTGCAACGATGATTCAGGCATCAAGATGAACTCAAACGAATATGATGCAATGGAATGAAATGAAGCACTCGTTGAGGCGAACAATTTGACATATTACACGGACGAAACGGAGCTACGGACACAGAGATACGATGTGATGAACAGGGCATGATTATGTAAATATATTTCGGGACTTAGAGGAATATACGGGGTCAACCTTCGGATCTGGGCACGGATTTTGATGCGGCAGCGGATCTCGCCGGAGGCCATGCCGGAGACGGGGGAGACGGCCGGAGACGCGGAGGAGGCCGGAGGGAGGGCGCGGGGCGGCGGCGCAGCTCTGCCGGGGCGGCGCCGGCGGAGGAGGCCGCGAGCCTGGGCAGGAGACGGCGGCGCTACGCGGATCTGGCCGGGAGGGCTCCGGTCGGGGGCGGCCAGGGCGTGGTTGCCGGCGAGGGAGGCCGCGGGGCTCCGGCGGCGGAGGTCGGGAGCTCCGGGCGAGGTCGCGGCGGCGGCGGACGCCGGCGCCGGGCG
>NC_041385.1:134232419-134280642 GCF_002162155.2 Triticum dicoccoides
AGACAGCGGCGGGGGCGAATCGGACGGCGACATGTGGCGGCGGCAAGAGGGCTGGACATGTCCGGCGGTGGAGCGGACATGTCCGGCGCGCGAGGGGAGCGGGGCTAGGGTTTCGTGTGCGAAAATGGAGGGGGAGGACGTTTTTATAGGCATAGGGAGCTAGGAGAGTCCAAATGAGGAGCGGTTTTCGGCCACGCGATCGTGATCGATCGACCGAGAGCATGGAGGGGAGTTAGATGGGTTTTGATCCACTTTGAAAGGGTGTTTGGCTGCAATACGAAAGGGGGTTTCGGGCTACGCGGTTAACCGTTGGAGTATCGAACGAACTCCAAATGGCACGAAACTTGACACGCGGTCTACCGGTGCTATACCAAGGCCGCTTGTCAAGACTCGGTCCATTCCGAGAACGTTTAACACCCGCTCACAATGAGAGACAAAAAGGGGAACGCCGGAGGGCATAGGAGTGCCGGATCGCGAAACGGACAACGGGGAAAAAGCTCGGATGCATGAGACGAACACGTATGCAAAATGAAATGCACATGATGACAAGATAAAATGCAACACGCAAGCAAATGACAAGGCAACGACGGTGAATAACTGAATGACACCTGGCGCATCGGATCCGGGGCGTTACATAGTCTTGGAGTCCGGCCGATGATGGTAGTTCGGCTATCCGGACACCCCCTAGTCCAGGACTCCCTCAGTAGCCCCTGAACCAGGCTTCAATGACGACGAGTCCGGCGCGCATATTGTCTTCGGCATTGCAAGGCGGGTTCCTCCTCGGAATAATTCATAGAAGATTGTGAACACCAGGATAGTGTCCGACTCTGCAAAATAAATTCCACATACCACCATAGAGAGAATAATATTTACACAAGTTCAATCTGCTGACATATTTTGCGGCGTGACGTCACACCACCACCAAGCCTTTACTCGAATTGTTTTTATTGTACCACCTCAGCGCGTTAGGGAAGCGGTTTCCTTAGCACGTCTTGTCGAAGCAGAGATCGTGTTCCCCTTATTCCAGGATTCCCATCAATACGGACGTGGGTAACCCAACCGCGCCACTGATTGCGGCGCTTGGGAGATAAGCGAGTTTTATCAGGCCGGTGGGGAGGCATGGTTTCGTCCTGCCATATAAGGGGATAAAGATCAACCCTTTTACCTACGCCTTCTTCCTCCTTTGCTTATCCATCTCCGCGAACTCGAGCTCCAGCTCCCAAGTCTGCACATCTCACCTCAACCTTCTCCAACTATGTCCGGAGCGGGAGGCAAGTGGATGGCCTCCTCCGTTACATCGAGAAGTTGCGCAGCGCCGGATATCTGTCCAGCGACATCGCGCACCGGCTCCATGACGAGGGGGAGCTCATCCCCACCCCCAGGCCCCATGAGAGGGTAGTATTCCTTCCCAATTTCCTCCGCGGACTGGGCTTCCCACTCCATCCCTTCGTCCTGGGGCTCATGTTCTACTACGGCCTGGATTTCCATGATCTGGCCCCGAATTTCATCCTCAACATCTCGGCGTTTATCATCGTGTGTGAGGCCTTCCTCTGCATCCAGCCCCACTTCGGCTTGTGGCTCAAGACCTTCAGTGTCAAGCCGAAGGTTGTGAAGGGCAGCCAAGCGGAGTGCTGAGGCGCCATGGTGGCAAGATGCCCAATGTTACTTGGCTCGAGGGCACCTTCGTGGAAACCATTAAGGGGTGGCAATTGGGGGGGTTCTACATCACCGAGCCGCGTGACCCTGAATGGGCAGCGGCCCCCGAATTCAGATCTGGCATCCCCATACGGCTCAACTCCTGGAAAGAGAGTGGCCGGACATGGGGTGATTCGGAGGAGCTGACCAGACTCCAAGCCTGCATTCAAAAGCTAGTGAACAAGAAGCTTAAGCTTGTCAATGTAGTCCAGGTCATGCTCATCCGCCGGATTCTCCCGTGCCAACAATGGGACTTCAATATGTGGGAGTTTGATTCGGCGCAGCACCAGACTTTGAGCAGGCTCTTCGACACTACGTACGAAGAGGCCTGGAGGGTGCTGTTTAAGGGCGCCGAGGCTCCCACATCCGCTACCGAAGATCGCGAATTCAGCTCGCAGCGTCCGGCTAGCGAGGTAAGTGATTTTACCCTTTACGGGACACTTGTTTTCCATAGTTTAACTCTATGCGGGATCTAAACTCCCTCTCCTTTGACAGGACTGGCTGAAGAAGGCCGAACAGACTAACTGTCCAGCCCCTTTGCCAGAAGACCCAGCGGACGCCCGCATAACGGGGCTGCTGGTTCCGGCACCCCACGTGGTGCCGGAGAAGAAGGCCAAGAAAAAGGCCACGGGCACTCGAAAGAGTTCCCGTTTTCAGGTGTCATTGGACTTATCTTTCGGTGACTCCGAGGTGGACTCCTCCCACGAAGGCGAGGAGGAGAAGAAAGAGGCCTCTCCCCCAGCGGGGGGAGGGAAGAAAAGGAAGGCCTCCCCAACGAGGGAGGCTGAAGGGTCCAAGAAGGGAAGGACTCTTCCCCCGGACTATTCTGCCAACGCCGGCGACGACGACGAGGATTGGCCTTCAAGGGCCAAGCCCTTGGCGAGATCGTAAGTATCCGGACTCCCGAATAACTTCATGATTTTTCTTTTCGGCACATGGTGTCTTTCTAATGCCGCATACAACCCTGCAGTCCGCCCAAGGATGATCTTCGCCCAAGGATGATCTTCCCGCTTCGTCGAGCGGGTCCTTGGGTGCGTCGGATATGGATTCCCTTCCGACCGCCTCCATCCCCCGTGATGCGGACGATGCCGAGGTGGGATCCCGGGAAGGGACCCGCCAGGAGGAGGAGGCCCCGGAGGTGCCGCAGGGCAACCTCCCGGACTTTGCACCGGACTCCGCACTGGAACTTGTAGTGGCTCCGGAGTCCGGCGGGCGGCCCCTTCGTAAGAAGGGCATGACCGTGATGCCGGCGGCATCCGTCCAACCGGAGGCGCCGGATAGCTTGCTGGAGGCGCTCAATGGCGCTTCCATCGAGGAGGAACACCGCACCGTCATGAGTGCGGTGATTCAGAAGGTTCAGCTCACCAAGAGCGGGCTGACCGAAGCCTGTAGTAGCCTATTAATAGGCTTTGAGGTAAGAACTTTGATATATGTAAAATAGTACCGCATAGACAGTAGCCCCTGATGCTCGGTTCGGTGTTCGGAAAGAAAAGCCGGACTGAGGATCTAGAAAGATATACGCAGGAGTCAGAAAAAATATGTCAATATGGGATTGCAGGTTGTGCTGCTGACCTCTGTCGCACTGACTGCGGAGGTCAATACTTTGAAGCAAAGCCTTGAGCGGTCCAAGAACGAGCTCAGCTGTGCCAAGAAGCAGCTCGAGGACAAGGAAGGTGAGTAACACCTTATTAAAATTGTACCTTACAGAAAAGGATTTGGTTGCAAGAAGAATGACAAGGATAACATGGGTATTGCAGGGGCCACGAACGAGGTGGCGACCCTGAAGGAGGCGGTGTCCGCGGCCGAACGTAATGCGGCGGCGGAGCGCACTGAGCGAGAGAAGCAAGAGGCGCGGGTGGCAGAGGTACAGCAAGAGCTCCAGGCTCTCATGGAAAAACATGAGAGTTTGGAGCGTGACTCGAAGACTCGAGATTCCGAGATTGCATCGGCTCTTGAGAGTGCCAAAGCCGCTAAGGCTGAAGCCTACAAGGCCCTCCAGGAAATCGAGGCGTTGAAGAAAATAGCGGCGGGTAAGGCATTTTTCATGCAAAGTAAGCATGTGAGTGTGAATTACCTATCACTTACCCGAATTCGGAGCTCTCCATGAGCGTTCGCAGATCTGCCCCGCAGCGTGTCGATGCTGCCGCTTTCTATAGGGCCGAGGAGGGGAGCTCGACGGAGAAGGTCTTCTGGTCTCAGTATGCTGAGGCCGGACATCCGGTGCCCCTTAGCGACCAGCTGAAGCAGCTGGTCGAGCTCCACAAGGTGGCCGAACAGGCCATGAAGGGCCTCGTAGTTCGGCTGTGGCCCAAGGAGGCCATGCCTGGGAGCTACTTTAGCCTGGTGCGGTGGCTGGTGGATGCGTGTCCATGGGTTGAAGTCATCAAGCACTCCGCCTGTATTGAAGGTCCCCGTCGGGCCATTGCCCAAGCAAAGGTGCAATGGGGCAAGATGGATGCTGAGAAGCTTGTGACGGACGCGCCACCGCCGGGCAAGGAGTATCGCACGCCCGAGATGTATTATAAGAGTGTCCTGAAGGGTGCCCGCATTATTGCGGGTGAGTGCTCCAAAGATGTAATATTTGAGTAGACTCGCATTTTGTTATTATCCTGTGCGCTGAAAACTTTGTTCATATGCGCTAAGCAACGCTTGTTAATTTAAAATATTACCTTCTGTGCGGCCGTTTATCGAGAGATGGCAAGTCGTCGGCTTCAGCCCCCATGCCACGATTGCTAGGGTGTTCGGGATAAATTTGAGCACTCTTGTTCCCATTTTTGGGTCCATCTAGGGAGGCGCTCAACACAACGAATGAGGCAACCGGACTTATAATGCTTGAACACTCTCACTTAGCCATAGAATTCTATAATTTTAAATTTTGGCGAAGCCCCTAGTGTTCGGAAGGCCGAATTTGGGGCGCTATCCACGCCTGGGCTGGACAAAGCCGGTTCCTCGCTCTAAGCGGCATAAGTCTTTAGGGACTCGAAAAAAACCTCTCGAACAACGACCGGCTCTCGCCTCATCATGACGGTCAGTTTTAGCTTTCTCCACTGAGGCGCTCGCCCAGCTCAACTGGGGCGCAATCGCAATGGTTCTCCCAGTGCTACCTTAGCCGATACAACGGAATGTAAGGTACTAAAACATGGGAGTCGGGCAAACCCAACTATTGACCCAAGACATGATTCGGAGCCGATGCATATAATGCTATAAGTTCGGGGTGCCGCACTTGTGAAAGTGTTCGGACTTATCACACCATGATGCAGGAAACATAAGCCCCTGGTGTATTTAGCCGTACCAAAGTGTACGGATGCAACATGTCATAAATGAACATATGTATAAGAAAGAAATGCAATTATAAGCAAAAAGGTGCTGCATTGTTTATTCAAGAACTACTGCCATGAATGCAGAACGATACAAATAGTGCGATAAGCAAGGGATGGGACTATTAAACATGTCCCCCTCCAGGGGTAGGCTGCGGAATGGTGTATAAAACAGATTTAGTGCTCGTAATGGAGACCACCTAGATATTCGTCATAGCCTTTCTTCTTCCCAGGTTGTTGCATCGTGAGTTCGGCAGGTTTACTGCCGGATAGGGCCTCTGATGAACGGAGTCCTGTGGGTAAAAACAGAAAAAAGAGAAGAAAAAAAGAACGACACAGTTGAGAGCCCCTGGTGTGGTTAAGCCGCATTCTGGGCCTACCGTGGTCGTGCCCCTCCCCCTATGCCCATGGTATCTCCAGAGCGTAATGATGTACGTGAAGGACCAGTCTTGCAATTTTGCAGGGGCTGGGGTTGGGGCCACATTGCTACACGTGCTCAAAACGTGCCAGGTGGTCTTGTTGTAGGTTACTCCGGGCGCGTTTTGCCATGTCCGGTCGCTTAACGGCCGGACTCGAGAATTGCCTTAAGAGGCTGCACTGTACTTCTGCCACGAGAGCCGTTGTATGTTCCTTCGTTCGGAGAGAGCGTTCAGTGTTTCCGTTGACCGTGATGACTCCTCGAGGGCCTGGCATCTTGAGCTTGAGGTATGCGTTGTGCGGCACCGCGTTGAACTTTGCAAACGTGGTACGTCCGAGCAGAGCATGATAGCTGCTGCGGAATGGAACTATGTCGAAGATTAACTCCAATTTTCGGAAGTTATCCGGTGATCCGAAGACCACTTCCAGTGTAACTGAGCCTGTACAATTGGCCTCTACACCTGGTATGACGCCTTTAAAGGTCGTCTTTGTGGGTTTAATCCTTGAGGGGTCTATGCCCATTTTGCACACTGTATCCTGATAAAGCAGGTTCAGGCTGCTGCCGCCGTCCATCAGGACTCTGGTGAGGTGAAATCCATCAACGATTGGGTCTAAAACCAATGCGACGAATCCGCCGTGGCGGATGCTGGTGGGGTGGTCCCTTCGATCAAAAGTGATCGGGCAGGAGGACCATGGGTTGAACTTCGAGGCGACTGGCTCCATCGCGTATACGTCCCTGAGTGCACGCTTCCGCTCCCTTTTGGGTATGTGGGTTGCGTATATCATGTTCACCGTCCGCACTTGTGGGGGGAAACCCTTCTGTCCTGTATTGTTCGGCGGTCGGGTCTCTTCCTCGTCATCGCTATGCAGCCCTTGTTGTTGTTCTCGGCAATTAGTTTGCCTGCCTGCTTGAATACCCAACAGTCCCTGTTGGTGTGGTAAGCTGGCCTTTTGGGGGTGCCGTGTATCTGGCACGAGCGATTGAGTATTCGGTCCAAATTGGACAGACCCGGAGTAGTTCTTTTGAATGGTTTTCTCCGCTGACCGGGTTTGGAGCCTCTGAATCCGGCATTGACTGCCGTATCCTCATTGTTGTCGCCGTTAATACGGCATTTTTTCTTGTTGTGACGCGACCTACCAATGCGGTCCTTGATATCCGGACTGCCAGAACTTTTGCTGAGGTTGTTGCTGCGGGCTAGCAAGTTGTCCTCTCCCGCACAGAAGCGGGTCATGAGTGATGTGAGGGCTGCCATGGATTTCGGCTTTTCCTGTCCCAGGTGCCAGGCGAGCCACTCGTCGCGGATGTTATGTTTGAAGCCCGCGAGGGCCTCCGCATCCGGACAGTCGACGATTTGATTCTGGGGTCACACATACGTGCCCTGGAAGTTATCAAGGAACGCGGCTTCCAGGTCCTCCCAACACCCAATTGATTCTGCTGGCAAGCTGTTAAGCCAATGCCGAGCTGGTCCTTTAAGCTTGAGTGGGAGGTATTTGATGGCGTGAAGATCATCACCGTGGGCCATGTGGATATGAAGGAGATAGTCTTCGATCCAAACCGCGGGGTCTGTTGTGACATCATAAGATTCAATATTAACGGGTTTAAACCCTTCGGGGATTTGATGATCCATTACTTCATCTGTGAAGCATAGTGGGTGTGCGGCGCCTCTGTATTGGGCTATATCACGACGAAGCTCAAAATGGCTTTGTCTACTGTGTTCGGCCCGGCCGGACTTGCTGTGTCCGGCGCGACGGTTGTCGTCACGTATCATGGGGCACCCACGCGATCCGTAGATCGATCTTGATTGTCTTGCCTTATCCTCCAATATATCTTGCAAGTCCAGAGCGTTCCCCTGTGGCCTTGTGCTTTTCGAGCGATGCTGGGGTACGGTTTTAGTGGAGGGCCTAGAAGCCTCTCTGTCGCGGCCACGGGGTGGTCGGTCAGCCGTATTGTGCGCTGGTGATGCATGTTTATATGCCTCCTCCTCTAATCGGGGGAGCAGCTTACATTTGGGGTAGCTTTTGGAGGGGCGTTCGAGCTCATGCTCTTCGGCCGCAAGAACTTCAGTCCATCTGTTGGCTAGCAGGTCTTGATCAGCTCTAAGCTATTGCTGCTTTTTCTTGAGGCTGTTTGTCGTGGCCATAAGCCTGCGTTTAAAACGCTCTTGTTCGACGGGATCCTCAGGCACGACAAATTCGTCTTCGTCGAGGCTTGCCTCACCACCGGAGGGAGGCATGTAATTATCATCCGCTACCTCTTCGTCTGCCACTCTCTCATGAGGGCTGGCTTCTCCGTCCTCCTATGCTGAATCTTGCTGGAGGGGGTTGTCTTCGGCACTGTCTGGGGTATTATTATCTCCGGTGCCGGAATCTCCATTCTTGCTGTGGCGGGATTTAGAGCGGCGCCGCTGACGCCGGCGCTTGGGCTGTTTCTTGGAGGGGTCATCCTCCGCTGTTCCTTCGCCATTCCCATCCTTTGGGATATCCACCATGTATATGTCATATGATGAGGTGGCTTTCCAGTGCCCAGTAGGCGCTGGTTCTTGGTCGTCTCCGGCATCATCGTCCATAACGTCGATGTCTTCGGAGTCGAAGTCTAGCATGTCGGTTAGATCGTCGACAGTGGCTACTAAGTGGGTGGTGGGTGGGCTTTGAATTTCTTCGTCATCCGCATCCCAACCGTCCTGGCGAACTCAAGATGTCGCTGAAAGGTGCGTGTTGAAAGATGTCCGCAGCGGTGAACTCCATGATCGGCGCCCAATCGGATTCGATTGGAGGGGTCGCGGGAGGTTCAGAGTCCGGCGAGTAGTCCGGCACCTCGGAGTCACGAGCTTCACAAGGGACAAGGCCAGTATTCGGCTCCATCACTGTAGAGGTTGTAGCCCCTGAGGCGGTGTCTAGCCACCCGTCCTCGATCTGCGCAGCCAGCTCCAAATCGAGGGTCGGAGCGAGCTCGTGTGCGGCCTCCAGGGCACTGTCCGGCTTCAGAGCTAAATCATGCCCATCGTGACAGTGCGGTGCGCTTGGCTGTGGCTCGAATCCATCGAAGATCAAGTCTCCACGGATATCAGCCATGAAGTTCAAACTTCCAAATCTGACCTGACGGCCAGGGTCGTAGCTTTAGATCTGCTCCAGATGGTCAAGCGAATTGGCCCGCAGTGCAAAGCCGCCGAATACGAAGATCTGTCCGGGGAGAAAAGTGTCACCCTAGACTGCGTCGTTGTGGATGATCGAAGAAGCCATCGAGCCTATCGGTGACGACACAGGGGAACTCTCAATGAAAGCACCAATGTTGGTGTCAAAACCGGCGGATCTCGGGTAGGGGGTCCCGAACTGTGCGTCTAGGCGGATGGAACAGGAGACAAGGGACACGATGTTTTACCCAGGTTCGGGCCCTCTTGATGGCGGTAAAACCCTACGTCCTGCTTGATTGATATTGATGATGTGGTTATTACAAGAGTAGATCTACCGCGAGATCAAGGAGGCTAAACCCTAGAAGCTAGCCTATGGTATGATTGTTGTTCGTCCTACGGACTAAAACCATCCAGTTTATATAGACATCGGAGAGGGCTAGGGTTACACAGAGTCGGTTACAATGGTAGGAGATCTACATATCCGTATCGCCAAGCTTGCCTTCCACGCCAAGGAAAGTCCCATCCGGACACGGGACGAAGTCTTCAATCTTGTATCATCATAGTCTTGGAGTCCGGCCGATGACGGTAGTTCGGCTATCCGGACACCCCCTAGTCCAGGACTCCCTCAATGATGTTTACATGGCTTGTCCATTTTTATGTCATTTGCTATGCTAGATCATTGCACATATGGTACACCGCCGAAGGCATTCATATAGGATCATATTTTGTTCTAAGTATCGAGTTGTAATTCTTGAGTTGTAAGTAAATAAAAGTGTGATGATCTTCATTATTAGAGCATTTCCCCATGTGAGGAAAGGATGATGGAAGCTATGATCCCCTCACAAGTTGGGATGAGTCTCTAGACTTTATAAAAAATAAAAGAGGCTAAAAGAAGCCACCAAAAAAGAGAGAAAAGAGAGAAGGGGCAATGTTACTATCCTTTTTCCACACTTGTGCTTCAAAGTAGCACCATGATCTTCATGATAGAGAGTCTCCTATATTGTCGCCTTCATATACTAGTGGAAATTTTTCATTATAGAAATTGGCCTATATTCCAATGATGGGCTTCATCAAATTTCCATAGGTCTTCGTGAGCAAGCGAGTCGGATGCACACCCACTTAGTTTCATTTGAGCTTTCATAAACTTACAGCTCTAGGGCATCTGTTGCATGGCAATCCCTACTCACTCACATTGATATATATTGATGGGCATCTCCATAGCCCGTTGATGCCTAGTTCATGTGAGACTATCTCCTTCTTTTTGTCTTCTCCACAACCACCATATTCTATTCCACCTACACGCTCATGTATTGCGTTAAAGTTGAAAAGGTTTGAGAACATCAAAAGTATGAAACAATTGCTTGGCTTGTCATCGGGGTTGTGCATGATTTGAATACTTTATGTGATGAAGATGGAGCATAGCGAGACTATATGATTTTTTAGGGATAACTATCTTTGGCCATGTTTTTTTGATAAGACATGATTGCTTTATTAGTATGCTTGAAGTATTATTGTTTTTATGTCAATATTAAACTTTTGATTTGAATCTTATGGATCTGAACATTCATGCCACAATAAAGAAAATTACATGCATAAATATGTTAGGTAGCATTCCACATCAAAAAATTTATTTTTATCATTTACCTACTCAAGGACGAGCAGGAATTAAGCTTGGGGATGCTTGATACGTCTCCAACATATCTATAATTTTTTATTGTTCCATGTTATATATTATGTGTTTTCTATGTTATGCATTAATATGCTATTTTACATTAGTTTTGGGACTACCCTATTAACCTAGAGCCCAGTGTGAGTTTCTATTTTTCCTTGTTTTTGAGCTTCGTAGAAAAGGAATACTGAATGGAGTCCAAACGGAATAAAAATTTCACGATGATTTTTCTTGGACAAGAAGACACCCAGAGGACTTGGAGTCCAAGCCAGAAGAGACACAAGGTGGCAGCAAGGGTGGAGGGCGTGCCCTAGGGGGGCGCCCCCCTACCTTGTGGGCCCCTCGGGACTCTCCTGACCTAGCTCTTCCTCCCATATACTCACATATATTCCAGAACCACCAGAGGCATCCACGAAAACACTTATCCACCACCGCAACCTTCTGTTCTCGTGAGATCCCATCTTGGGGCCTTTTCCGGCATCCTGCCGGAGGGGGATTCGATCACAGAGGGCATCTACATCAACTTTATTGCCCTTCCGATGAAGTGTGAGTAGTTTACCATAGACCTAGGGGTCCATAGCTAGTAGCTAGATGGCTTCTTCTCTCTCCTTGATTCTCAATACCATGTTCTCCTCGATGTTCTTGGAGATCTATCCGATGTAATATTCTTTTGCAGTGTGTTTGTCGAGATCCGATGAATTGTGGATTTATGATCAGCTTATCTGTGAATATTATTTGTATCTTCTCTGAATTCTTATAGGAATGATTTGATATCTTTGTATTTCTCTTCAGATTATCAGTTTGGTTTGGCCAACTAGACTGGTTTTTCTTGCAATGGGAGAGGTGCTTAGCTTTGGTTTCAATCTTGCGTGATTTGACCTAGTGACAAAGTAGGGGTAGCGACACACGTATTGAATTGTTGCCATCGAGGATAAAAAGATGGGGTTTTCATCATATTGCTTGAGTTTATTCCTCTACATCATGTCATCTTACTTAAGGCGTTACTCCGTTCTTTATGAACTTAATACTCTAGATGCAAGCTGGATAGCGGTCGATGTGTGGAGTAATAGTAGTAGATGCAGGCGGGAGTCGGTCTATTTGACACGGATGTGATGCCTATATTGCATAAACATTGCCTTGGATATTGTCATAACTTTGCGCTTGTCTATCAATTGCTCGACAGTAATTCATTCACCCACCATATTATTTGCCTTCATGAGAGAAGCCTCTAGTGGAACATATGGCCCACGAGTCTATTTTCCATCATATTTGTTTCCGATCTACTATTTTGCAATCTTTTATTTTCAGATCTATAAACCAAAAAACCCAAAAATATTTTATCTTTTGTTTAGTTTTATCTATCTCTATCGGATCTCACCTTTGCAAGTGACCATGAAGGGATTGACAACCCTTTATCGCGTTGGGTGCAAGTGTTTGATTGTTTGTGTAGGTGCATCTATTGGGGACTTGACCATTTCTCCTACTGGATTGATACATTGGTTCTTAACTGAGGGAAATACTTATCTCTACTATGATGCATCACCCTTTCCTCTTCAAGGGAAAAACCAACGCAAGCTCAAGAAGTAGCACACATCAGAAAAAAAATGTTCTCATGAAGCCTACACCAACTAGAGAGGAAGCTAATGACGATGATCATGAAACTTCAGATCAAGTTACTACTGAACTTTGTAGGTCACCAGAACACGTTTCGCACCAGAGTGGTACGGTAATCCTGTCCTGGAAGTCATGTTGTTAGACAATGGTGTACCTACGAACTATGAAGAAGCTATGATGAGCCCAGATTCCGACACATGGCTTGAGGCCATGAAATCTGAGAAAGGATCCATGTATGAGAACAAAGTGTGGACTTTTGTGGACTTTTGTGGACTTTCCCATCGGTAGTCCATTGAAAATAAATGGATCTTCAAGGGGAATACGAACGATGATGGTAATATCACTGTCTACAAAGCTTGACTTATCGCGAAAGGTTTTCGACAAGTTCAAGGGGTTGACTACAATGTGACTTTCTCACTCATAGCAATGCTTAAGCCTATCTGAATCATGTTAGCAATTGCCGCATTTTATGATTACGAAATCTAGCAAATGGATGTCAAAACTGCATTCCTTAGCGGATTTCTTAAAGAAGAGTTGTATATGATGCAACCAGAAGGTTTTGTTGATCCTAAAGGTGCTAACAAAGTATGCAAGCTCCAGTGATCCATATATGGACTGGCGCAAGCATCTCGGAGTTGGAATATATGCTTTGATGAGGTGATTGAAGCATATGGTTTTATACAGACTTATGGTGAAGCATGTATTTACAAGAAAGTGAGTGGGAGATCTGTAGCATTTCTGATATTATATGTGGATGACATATTATTTATTGGAAATGATATAAAATTTTTGGATGGCATAAAAGGATACTTGAATAAGAATTTTTCAATGAAAGACCTCGATGAAGTTGCTTATATATTAGACATCAAGATCTATAGGGATAGACCGAGATGCTTAATATATAGGACTTTTGCAAAGAACATACCTTGACAAAGTTTTGAAGAAGTTCAAAATGGACCAGTCAAAGAAAGGGTTCTTGCCTATGTCGCAAGGTGTGAAATTGAATCACACTCAAAGTCCGAGAACGGCAGAAGATAGAGAGAAAATGAAAGTCATTCCCTATGCCTCAGCTACAAGTTCTATAAAGTATGCCATGTTGTGTACCAGACCTGTTGTGTGACTTGCCATGAGTTTGGCAAGGGGGTACAATAGTGATCCAGGAGTGGATCACTAGACAACGGTCAAAATTAACCTTGGGTACCTAAAGAGGACTAAGGAAATGTTTCTTGGTTATAGAGGTGATAAAGAGTTCGTCGTAAAGGGTTACATCGATGCAAGCTTTGACACCAATCCGGATGACTCTGAGTCTCAATCTGGATACGTATTGAACGTGGGAGCAATTAGCTAGAGTAGCTCCATGCATGGAGAGCATTGTAGACATAGAAATTTGCAAAATACATATGGATCTGAATGTAGCAGACCCGTTGACTAAACCACTATCACAAGCAAAACATGATCACACCCTAGTAATCTTTGGGCGTTAATCACATGGCGATGTGAACTAGATTATTGACTCTAGTAAACTCTTTGGGTGTTATTCACATGGCGATGTGAACTATGGGTGTTAATCTAATGGCGATGTGAACTAGAGTATTGACTCTAGTGCAAGTGGGAGACTGATGGTGTTGGGGAACACAGTAATTTCAAAAAAAATCCTACGCACACACAAGAACCATCTAGGTGATGCATAGCAATGAGAGGGGAGAGTGTTGTCCACGTACCCTCGTAGACCGAAAGCGGAAGCGTTATGACAACGTGGTTGATGTAGTCGTGCGTATTCACGATCCGACCGATCCTAGTACCGAAAGTAAGGCACCTCCGCGATCTACACATGTTCAGCTTGGTGACGTCCAACGAACTCTAGATCCATCTGTGGTCGAGGGAGAGTTTCGTCAGCATGACGGCGTGATGACGGTGATGCTGAAGTTACTACGCAGGGCTTCGCCTAAGCACTACAGCGATATGACCGAGGTGGAAATCTGTGGAGGGGGGCACCGCACACGGCTAAACAATCAACTTGTGTGTCTATGGGGTGCCCCCCCTCCCTCGTATATAAAGGAGTGGAGGAGGGGAGGGCCGGCCCTCTCATGGCGTGCCCGATGGGGGAGTCCTACTCTCGATAGAGTAGGATTCTGCCTTCCCCTAGTTGGAGTAGGAGAAGAAGGAAGGAGGAGAGAGGGAGAAGGCAAGGGGGGCCGGCCCCCACCCCAATTCGGATTGGGATTGGGGGGCACACCCCCACCTTGGCCACCTCCTCCTCTCTTCCACTAAGGCCCAATAAGGTCCATATACTCCCCGGGGGGTTTCGGTAACCCTCCGGTACTCCGGTAAATGCCCGAACTCACCCGGAACCATTCCGATGTACAAACATAGCCTTCCAATATATCGATCTTTATGTCTCAACCATTTTGAGACTCCTCGTCATGTCCGTGATCACATCCGGGACTCCGAACAACCTTCAGTACATCAAAACACATAAACTCATAATACCGATCGTCATCGAACGTTAAGCGTGCGGACCCTATGGGTTCGAGAACTATGTAGACATGACCGAGACTCGTCCCTGGTTAATAACCAATAGCGGAACCTAGATGCTCATATTGGTTCCTACATATTCTACAAATATCTTTATCGGTCAAACCGCATAACAACATACGTTGTTCCCTTTGTCATTGGTATGTTACTTGCCCGAGATTTGATCATAGGTATCTCAATACCTAGTTCAATCTCGTTACCGGCAAGTCTCTTTACTCATTCTATAATTCATCATCCTGCAACTAACTCATTAGTCACATTGCTTGTGTGGCTTATAGTGATCTGCATTACCGAGAGGGCCCAGAGATACCTCTCCGACAATCAGAGTGACAAATCCTAATCTCGATCTATGCCAACTCAACAAACACCATCAGAGACACCTGTAGAGCATCTTTATAATCACCTAGTTACGTTGTGACGTTTGATATCACACAAAGTGTTCCTCCGGTATTCGGGATTTGCATAATCTCATAGTCACAGGAAATGTATAAGTCATGAAGAAAGCAATAGCAACAAACTAAACGATCATCGTGCTAAGCTAACGGATGGGTCAAGTCAATCACATCATTTTATAATGATATGATCCCATTAATCAAATGACAACTCATGTCTATGGCTAGGAAACTTAACCATCTTTGATTCAACGAGCTAGTCAAGTAGAGGCATACTAGTGACACTCTGTTTGTCTATGTATTCACACATGTGCTAAGTTTCCGGTTAATACAATTCTAGCATTAATAATAAACATTTATCATGATATAAGGAAATATAAATAACAACTTTATTATTGCCTCTAGGGCATATTTCCTTCAGTCTCTCACTTGCACTAGAGTCAATAATCTAGATTACATAGTAATGATTCTAACACCTATGGAGTCTTGGTGTTGATCATGTTTTTCTCGTGAGAGAGGCTTAGACAACGAGTCTGCAACATTCAGATCCGTATGTATCTTGCAAATCTCTATGTCTCCCTCCTTGACTTGATCGCGGATGGAATTGAAGCGTCTCTTGATGTGCTTGGTTCTCTTGTGAAATCTGGATTCCTTTGCCAAGGCAATTGCACCAGTATTGTCACAAAAGATTTTCATTGGACCCGATGCACTAGGTATGAAACCTAGATCGGATATGAACTCCTTCATCCAGACTCCTTCATTTGTTGCTTCCAAAGCAGCTATGTACTCCGCTTCACACATAGATCCCGCCACGACGCTTTGCTTAGAACTGCACCAACTTACAACTCCACTGTTCAATATAAATACATATCCGATTTGTGACTTCGAGTCATCCTGATCAGTGTCAAAGCTTGCATCGACGTAACCCTTTATGACGAGCTCTTTGTCACCTCCATAAATGAGAAACATATCCTTAGTCCTTTTCAGGTATTTCAGCATGTTCTTGACCTCTGTTTAGTGATCCACTCCTAGATTACTTTGGTACCTCCATGCTAAAGTAATAGCAAGGCACACATCAGGTCTGGTACTATCGGCTTTCTGGGAACGGGGGGTCCCCAGACTTGCCTGCCTGCGGCCCACTGCATGGCCCTGCGAGCTGGCCCGTACAGCCCATCTTCACCAACAATCATTCAAGACCCTCGCGAGGGGCCAAGCCTCGCGAGGCGGACGATGCAAGACCTCCTCGGCAGCAGCCTCACCAGGCTAGCTCGCGAGGGGCGGAGAGATCAAGGCGAGCCAAACCTCGTGATGTTCTAGTGACGTGGGTCGTGACGATCGAGACCAGGCGGGCGCCAGCACGCACAGTGTCCTTGTTTCCTCTTTGGTGCTAAGGAGGCAAGCGCATGCGAGGAGTACCGCGGCGTCAAGCAAAGGTTTCCATATCGGTGCAACGAGACCAAGACCAGCAGTACGGCAAGACGGAGGTCACCATGGATCCCAAGGCGGCGTCACCGCCAGAGCCTTTTGCAGGCGAAGACTGCTTTTGTCAGGATAGCTTGTACTAGCTGCCCTTTCAAATTGGCCATTGTTGGCTCCCTTCCCGCTCAATATTTGGGGAGAGGACCAGGGCCTCTATAAATAGGACTCGCCACCATAGTAGGAGGCATCTCATCTTGAGTAATCCTCAACCACACAAGTTCACCAAGCACAAGAACACCTCGCCTCAGGAGGCTGTTCTTCCCCTTGTACTGTTCATCCTCAGCCCAAGAGGCAATCCACCACCACACACTGGAGTAGGGTATTACACCACGACGGTGGCCTGAAACAGTATAAATCTTGTGTGTCTTGTGTTGTGAGTTTTCCGAGCTAGCCTTAGAGATCGTAGTGAGGTTAAGGGTGTGGTTCAGTAGGGGGAGATCTTCGTGCGCACCCCAGTGTTCGAACCTTGAGGGTTTTGCCGGAACCCGAGTTCCAACATTTTGCGCGCCGGGTAGGGGTGCGCTGAAGCTTTCCTTCCGTCGCTCTGTGTCCCATTGCTTCCTCATCTCCATGGCGGACGCTCGCCGAGCACGCGCTGAGCGCCGGGCTGCCCTCGCCGCCCGCGTTGCTCAGACGGCTCCCGTCGGCGGGCCACCCCGTCATTCTCCATCGCCTGCTGCCAACGCCGCCACCGGCCTGGTGGGGAATGAGAAGCAAGCATCCTCGCTGCACCCCTCGGTGCGGTGGGACGGCCGCACCACCACTCCATCACTAACCCCGGCCGGCTCGTCGTCTCATGCCCGTCGCGCTCCCACGGACGCGCAGGCCGCGCTGTGCATGGCGCGCGAACTCCTGTGCTACCACCCCATCAACAACCTCTATGAGGACTGACTCGACCTCATCGCCGAGCTTGTCAGTGCCGCAAGGGGCTCCCCTGTGCCGACCCTCTCGCTGCCTTGCCCTCCGCCAGCTACGGGAGACATGGCTCATGGAGCGCCTCCACCACCTATGCCACAAGACGGCGCCCCGGCACCAAGGCGTGCGGCCCCCTGGCATGACACACCATGTCGGGCACTCGTACACGAAGGAGGAAGCTGCCAAGAAGTCCCTCGATCGCAAGAAAACGCTCTTGCGCTCCCGGTGCCGCTACGACAAGACCGTGCGCCGCCCGTGGTGGCGGCATGCGGGCATCAAGGCCAGGTTCCATGCTAGCAAAGGGTTCTGGTGGCCACCGCGGGCTGCCGCACCTTCACCCCTAAGTTGCGTAGCTTCGTCTGGCCGGGCAAGTTCAAGCCAGACCTGCCTCCGCGCTATGATGGCACCCCAACCCCGCGGAGTTCCTATAGCTCTACAAGCTGAGCACTGAGGCGGCCAACGGCGACGAGAAAGTCATGGCGAACTGGTTCCCCGTGGCTCTCAAGGATTGTGCCCGCTCCTGGCTCCTGAACCTGCCTCTAGGCTCGATCTCCTCCTGGAATGAGATGCGCGACCGTTTCGTCGCCAACTTCTAGGGCACTCAAGACCGCCCATCGGCCGCAGGTGACCTGCGTCGCGTCAACAAACAACCAGGAGACACCCTCCAGAAGTACATCCAACGCTTCAACAACATTCGTCTCAAGATCCCCAAGGTGACGGACGAGGCCATCATCTCTGCGTTCTCCGATGGCGTCTACGACGTCAAGATGAAGGAGGAGCTCGCCATCCACGAGGAGCTGTGCACATCCCTGGAGCTGTTCAACCTGGCGACGAAGTGCGCAAGGGCTGAGGAAGGGTGTCTTTCCCTTATCGAGCTCCCAGCTGCCTACCTGGAGGAGAAGAAAGCCAAGGTCAAGGACGTGAAGCGCAAGGGAGCAGTCGTACTCGCGGCAGAGCCGAACACGAAGCACGGCAGGGACCAGCCTGAGGCATCCAAGAGCAGCTGAGCGTTCTGCGCCTTCCACAAAGTGCACAGCCATAACACCAACGATTGTTAGGAGCTCAGGGCCATTTGCGATGGACGCTTCGATCGACGCCCCGAGCGCAACTACCGGGGCTACGGCCGAGGAGGAGGACGTGGCGGAAGACGCTGGGACGACCAGGGCCCATGCTAGGAGTGGCACGACCGGCCCCGTGAGTACCGCTGGCAGGATCAGCCTCGTGAGGGTACCTGGAGGGATCAACCTCGCGAGGATCGTCCTGAGGACAATGCTGGGCTTCCCCGCTGCCGCCACCACCAAGAAGGAACGACGATCACCATCAAGACGAGGGGTTGGGGGCTTCCAGGAGCCGCATGCCATCGCTTGCATCCTGGGCGGAGCTCAAGCCCCGGCCTCACAGCGTATCTTCAAGCAGTTTGCCCGTGAGGTGAACACAGTCCGCTCGAGGCCACACACCCGCTCATATGGTCCAAGTGCGCTATTACATTCAGCTCAGCAGACCAGCTCAAGTGTACGGCCACTGCTGGCGCTCTCCCCATGCTTTGTTCACCTGTCATCAGCAGCGTGCAAGTCACCAAGACTCTCATTAACGGTGGCGCGTGGCTTAGCATCTTGTCCATAGAGATGTTCGACAACCTCCAAGTGTCCTATGACCAGCTTTAGCCTACCAAGCCTTTCTCAGGAGCGACCGATGGCTCCACCACCCCAATCGGGTAGGTCCGCCTCCCAGTCACCTTCGGGCAGCGCGACAACTACTGCACCGAGCTCATCGACTTCAACGTCGCCCACATCCGTCTGCCATACAATGCAATCCTCAGGTACCCAGCCCTGGCCAAGTTCATGGCAGTGACCCATCACGGCTACAATGTCCTCAAGATGCCAGGAAGTGGCGGAATCATCACAATCCTGTGCGAAGAAAGAGATGCGGTGTGCTCCCTCGAGCGTGCCTTCCAAGCTGCAGCAATCGACGACCCCAATAGCAAGGGCGAGTGCCCTCCTGAGGCCATCCCCAAGAAGAAGAAGCAGCTGCTCCACGCAGGGCCTCAGGCAAGTGGCGCCTCAAGCGGCGCCACGACTGGATCGGCGCCCGCACCTGGGGCGCCTCCCTCCATCGCATAGGAAGGCGCGCCCAGCGCCCCTCCCGGGCAGGGCTGGCCCTGAGGGGGACAGGGGGCGGCCGCCCCGGGCCCCCAAGATCGAGGGGCCCCCTCCCAGGTATGCCAGTAGCCCAGGGATTCTCCCGAAAAAAGAAGCGACTGGGACTGGGTCGTAGCATGGCTTCAGGCCTTTTGCATGTACAACTTCATATGGCCCAAGTGGATTGCTGGGCTAGGTAATCATGCATGTACACATTATTTCTCAGAAACAAAAACTCACGCACTATGGCTGATCAATTAGATTCGATCAGATCAGATCAGATCGAGGAGGGGCGATGTATCACGCACGGCGTTGGCGATCTAGGGAATGAATTCGGCTTCAGGCCGAGCGCCCTTGCAATCACCTGATCGTCGTCTAGTCTCGCCTCTCGTGACCTCGCCTTATCACCTTCATGCGCAGCAGTAGCCAAGAGCAAGGGACGAGAGCGGACAAGGCCTGCTTAGATTGGATCAGAATCTATCAGTTGATTTTTAAATTGGTGTACTACAGCTCTAAGGTAGCCTCTCTGGTAGTCCCTAGTTCCTAAATTTGTTGTTTGTTAATTGAAGTCGATGCCGAGAATTGTTTTTCATAATCTAATCATTGGATAGGATTACTGTGCTGAAAACTACACTATCTGTGCTTAATTTCAAGATGACACAAAAATCAACTTTGTAATTGTTGTTGATTGCATTCCAATCGAAACCAATTTGCTCAGTTTGGATTAATGGTTGCTGAGGCATCACCAGAATGGTGTTGCTGTACATGTATTTTCAAAGTTGAGCAGATATTGTTTTTGTGACCTTTAGCAAATTTCTACTACCTTTGTTTCTAAATATAAGTCTTTTTAGAGATTTCCCTAGGGACTACATACGGATGTATATAGACATGTTTTAGAGTGTAGATTCACTCATTTTGCTCCATATGTAGTCCATACTGGAATATCTAAAAGGACTTATATTTAGGAACGAAGGGAGTATTTCGCAAGAACTAGTCTATATTCAGATATGACCAGTTTCTTATTACAAGATGAAAGACGTAGATAACTTCATGTTGAATATCCTGATTTGCTTGTTTTCTTCATTTTGTAAAATGGACCATGTTTTGTCATATATGATGTGCTTTGGAGTTCAAATTAAAGGGAGAACCAAGCTATGCTTGTATATTTACCTAATAATAATTAATGAGCTAGCTCTAGGAGATATTTATACATATACTATTAGGTAATTAGGATGTTCAAGAGCCAAGGACAATACATAAATTTTGTATGTTTATATTAAAGGGGCCCCGGGTTTTACTTTCGCCCCGGGCCCCCGAATTGTCAGGACCGGCCCTGCTCCCGGGCAGGCCTCGGGGGCTCCCTTCTGGAGGGCCTCAGACCTTGCCAACATCACGAGGGAGGTGCTCGGGCACCATCTGGAGGCGTGCTTCGTGGCACGTTTCCCTCGGGAGGATGCAAGACGAGGAGCGCCCGGCGTTCAGGAGCTCATTACCAAGACCACTCAGGAGCTGCAGGATGCGAGGGCCATGCGCGGCAATCTCCGCCCACCTGGCGCAGCCTCCCATCTAGGCGAGGATGTCAGGCTGCGCGTCTGCATCGACCTCCCGGGGCTCAACAGGGCCGGGTCTCAGGAGCCCTTCTGGCCTTCGCGCGTGGGACACTGCAAGGGCCCACCGCACAGCTACGTTTGCATGCCTTTTGGCCTGCCGAGCATGGCATCAGCCTATCAGCGTAACCTGCGGCGTGTCCTGGCGACTCAGGAGGCCAGGCACCACGCCATCCTAACGGAGATGGAGACGGTCCTCAAGGAACCGCCTAGTGGCTTAGGTCCCCGGTGGCTCGTGAGGAGCAACCCCTTCGCCGCGTACCTTCAGCTGCCCCAACATCCCTTCATCAACAGAACCAGGTGACATTTTCCAAGTTTATTTAGCTTGGAGCACCCTCCGGGCTGAAGGAAATATGCCCTAGAGGCAATAATAAAGTATTGTTATTTATTTCCTTATATCATGATAAATGTTTATTATTCATGCTAGAATTGTATTAACCAGAAACATAATACATGTGTGAATACATAGACAAACATAGTGTCACTAGTATGCCTCTACTTGACTAGCTCGTTTATCAAAGATGGTTATGTTTCCTAACCATAGACAAAAGAGTTGTCATTTGATTAACGGGATCACATCATTGGGACAATTATGTGATTGACTTGACTCATTTCGTTAGCTTAGCACTTGATCGTTTAGTATGTTGCTATTGCTTTCTTCATGACTTATACATGTTCCTGTAACTATGAGATTATGCAACTCCCGTTTATCGGAGGAACACTTTGGGTGCTACCAAACGTCACAACGTAACTGGGTGATTATAAAGGAGTACTACAGGTGTCTCCAAAGGTACATGTTGGGTTGGCGTATTTCGAGATTAGGTTTTGTCACTCCGATTGTCGGAGAGGTATCTCTGGGCCCTCTCGGTAATGCACATCACTATAAGCCTTGCAAGCAATGTAGCTAATGAGTTAGTTACGGAATTATGCATTACGTAACGGGTAAAGGGACTTGCCGGTAACGAGATTGAACTAGGTCTTGGATACCGACGATCGAATCTCGGGCAAGTAACATACCGATGACAAAGGGAACAAAGTATGTTGTTATGCGGTTTGACCGATAAAGATCTTCGTAGAATATGTAGGATCCAATATGGACATCCAGGTTCCGCTATTGGTTATTGACCAAGAATAGTTCTAGGTCATGTCTACATAGTTCTCGAACCCGTAGGGTCCGCACGCTTAAGGTTTCGATGACAGTTTTATTATGAGTTTATGTGTTTTGATGTACCGAAGGAGTTCGGAGTCCCGGATGAGATCGGGGACATGACGAGGAGTCTCGAAATGGTCGAGACGTAAAGATCAATATATTGTTCGACTATATTCAGAGTTCGGAAAGGTTCCGAGTGATTCGGGTATTTTTCGGAGTACCGGAGTGTTACGGGAATTCGCCGGGGAGTATATGGGCCTTATTGGGCAATACGGGAATAGAGGAGAGAGGCCAAAAGGAAGGAGGCGCGCAGCCCCCCTCTGGTCCAAATTGGACAAGGGGTGCGGCCCCCCTTTCCTTCCTCCTCTCCCCCTCTTTCCCCCTTCTCCTACTCCAACAAGGAAGGAGGGAGTCATACTCCCGGTGGGAGTAGGACTCCCCTTGGCGCGCCCCTCCTAGGCCGGCCGCCCCCTCCCCCCTTGCTCTTTTATATACGGGGGCAGGGGGGCACCTCCGGCCGCCCCCTCCCCCCTTGCTCCTTTATATACGGGGGCAGGGGGGCACTTCTAGGAACAACACAAGTTGATCTACGGATCATTCCTTAGCCGTGTGCGGTGCTCCCCTCCACCATATTCCACCTCGATCATATCGTCGCGGAGTTTAGGCGAAGCCCTGCGCCGGTAGAACATCATCATTGTCACCACGCCGTCGTGCTGACGGAACTCATCCCCGAAGCTTTGCTGGATTGAAGCCCGTGGATCGTCATCGAGCTGAACGTGTGCTGAACTCGGAGGTGCCGTACGTTCGGTGCTTGGATCGGTCGGATTGTGAAGACGTACGACTACATCAACCGCGTTGTGCTAACGCTTCCGCTTACGGTCTACGAGGGTATGTGGACAACACTCTCCCCTCTCGTTGCTATGCCATCACCATGATCTTGCGTGTGCGTAGGAAATTTTTTGAAATTACTACGTTCCCCAACACGGGCCGCATCATTCCCAGGCCACGTAGGTCCGTCCCTGTGGGATGTATCCCTTTTTATGTCTTTAGCCTACCTTGTTGGGGGCGCCCCTCGGGCTGCATCATCCCCAAGCCACTCGGGCCTGACCCAGTGGCACGTATCTCCCCTGCGTTTACTTGAGCCAGTTTTCTTTCCATGCTTAATCTGCCTATGACTATCACCTTCTTGATTGTCACCTACCCCGGGAGCTGCTCACTCTGGCATGGCGCTTGTGCTTGGGTCCGTCCCTGCAACATCGAAAAATCTGAGCAGCCGAGCTCTGGCCATGCGCGCCACCTCACCAGGCCCTCAGTGCCTCCATTCTCTGGCGAAGCAATCAGTGGCCACTCGGCTATCATAATGGCAATCTGCGCCCTACCTCGTGCTGATTTGCAGGAACCTCCTGAGGACAATGACTGGCGGTACCACGGGCTCCCACTTCTCCCATGTAATCCGCTTGCACGTTAAAAGGGGGGCTCCTGAGCATTTTTTTATGACTCAGGAGCTCTTACTGGCTCTCCAGCCCTCACCCCCTGGCCTTGACCACGGCATCGCGACCTGGCATACCAGCGGCGGCTGAGCCCACTTCAGGGCCGGGACCTGAGAACGTAGAGCACGAAGGAGAGCGTGGGAAGAGAGGAAGACTTGTACGGGCCCAGTCTGGCTAAGATACGACCGCCTGCGCACGAGCCTGGCGCCTCTCGGAGGACCAACCCTGGACTGCCAAGATAAGTTTCACGCTCGGGTCAACCAATTGCTCTGGCATAGGATTCTCACTCACGTTACCCTGCTGCGGTGACGTAGCCTCCCTTTCCTGCCTCCCGGTGGTCGCTTGAGTGCTAAAGGGGACCTCCTAAGCATCGCGTCTCAGGGGCTCTTACTGGACCTCGAGCCGATCACCTCCTGGCCTTGACCACGGCATCGCGACCTAGCATACCAGCGATGGCTGAAGCCTGCCTGGGGATCGGGACCTGTCGGCGTAGAGCACCAAGCCGCCGTGGGGTTGGAAAGGGAAAACCGAGCCGGAACGGGACACGCACATGCACGAATTTATAATAAGGATAATATCAACAAAAGATATTGCGGACCCTTTACACGTGAAAGCACAAGTGCTCCCTAGGTGATTTTGGTAATTAATGTCAACATATCTCTTGTTGGACTAACACTTTTATCTAGTACATTTCAGACCAGTTCAACAATGGAGTGGCATGGACTAAAGGATGTGGGAACTCCTTCAAGATGCTAAGGACAAAGGATTGGCTCAAGCTTCAAGCTCAAGACTCTTCATTTTACATTTCAGTGATCCAAGATCACATTGAGTCTATAGGAAAAGCCAATACTATCAAGGAGGGATGAGGTGTTGCTTAATGAGCCTCTTGCTTCATGTGCTTAGTGATATGCTCCAAAAACCCTCAACCACTTTCTCACATCCACATTTGTCCTAAACCTAAAGTCAAACTCGGCCCCACTGATTATTTCTATCCGGCACCACCGAGTTTTGATGTCTTAGCCACTGCCACAAACCCTAGGCAAATCGGTCTCACCGATAGGGATCTCGGTCTCACTGAGATGGGATTGTAATCTCTCTGTGTATGCCCATTATCAAAATCGGTCCCACCGAGTTTGAGCAATCGATACTACCGAGATTACAATGCAAACTTCCTGGTTAACTTATTACCAAAATCGGTCCTACCGAGTTTGATAATCGGTCCAACCGAGTTTGCCTGACCAACTCTCTGGTTAGCTAATTACCAAAATCGGTCCTACTGAGTTTGTGTAATCGGTCTCACCGAGATTACGTTATGCCCTAACCCTAACCATATCGGTCCTACCGAGTTGCATTTCAGTCCCACCGAAAATCCTAACGGTCACTAAATTTGCTAAATCGGTCCGACCGAGTTTCTCAATTCGGTCCCACCGAGTTTGGTAAATTGTGTGTAATGGTTAGATTTTGTGTGGAGGCTATATATACCCCTCCACCTCCTCTTCATTCGTGGAGAGAGCCATCAGACTAAACCTACACTTCCAGCATCCTATTTCTGAGAGAGAACTACCTACTCATGTGTTGAGGCCAAGATATTCCATTCCTACCATATGAATCTTGATCTCTAGCCTTCCCCAAGTTGCTTTCCACTCAAATCCTCTTTCCACCAGATCCAAATCCTATGAGAGAGAGTTGAGTGTTGGGGAGACTATCATTTGAAGCACAAGAGCAAGGAGTTCATCATCAACGCACCATTTGTTACTTCTTGGAGAGTGGTGTCTCCTAGATTGGCTAGGTGTCACTTGGGAGCCTCCGACAAGATTGTGGAGTTGAACCAAGGAGTTTGTAAGGGTAAGGAGATCGCCTACTTCGTGAAGATCTACCGCTAGTGAGGCAAGTCCTTCGTGGGCGACGGCCATGGTGGGATATACAAGGTTGCTTCTTCGTGGACCCTTCGTGGGTGGAGCCCTCCGTGGACTCGCGCATCCATTACCCTTCATGGGTTGAAGTCTCCATCAACGTGGACGTATGATAGCACCACCTATTGAAACCACGCCAAAAACATTCGTGTCTCCAATTGCGTTTGAATCCTCCAAAACCCTTCCCTTTACATTCTTGCAAGTTGCATGCTTTACTTTTCGCTGCTTATATACTCTTTGCATGCTTGCTTGCTATGTGCTATGAATGTTGACTTTGTGCCTATACTCCACTTAAATTTGAGAAAAGCTTAAAAACTACAACTTTGGTACTTAGTGTCTAATCACCCCCCCTCTAGACACCTGTTATCAAGGTCCTACAAGTGGTATCAAAGCATTGGTCTCCATTGCTTTGGTTTAATCACCATTGGAGGAAGATGGATGAGTCTACTTTGGGGAGTCTTAGACATAGAGTGCCTATTCTTTATGGAGAGTATTTTCATGAGTGGAAAAATGAGATGCTTGTAATTTTCAATCAATATCATTTGAACAAGTACATTGCTAGTCCTTGTGCACCTTGTGTTGATCATATGCATCCTACCCTTGATGAGTCTATTGACATGATTAGGAATGTTAGAACTGTTAATCTTATCACTAGAGGCTTGCCTAGAAACTTGATTATTAAACTGCCTACTCTTGAGTGTGCCTACACTATATGGAAATTTCTTGAGGAACGATTTCCTGATTACTATTTGAAAAATCTTGATGAAATTCTCCATAAGTCTATTTCTTTGAGTAAGATGAATACTAGTGATCCTATGTTTGGTGATCGTCTATTTGAGCTTACAAACCTTATGCGTGCCAAAGGAAATGTTGGTATTATTAGTGAAATTATTTCCGAAGCTATAAAAATTCATAGACAAGATCATTGTCAAAATCACTCTAGCGAATCACCCTCTCTAGGATTTGATCCACCACATGACGATGTTGAACATGGATACTATGATGAGGATGATGATAATGACTTCGATCTTGATGATGCAATGAGACATTTTGGTCTTATGGCAAATCTTCGGGGATACATGTCAGGAGGAAAGGAATGGGTTCTTGATAGTGGATGTACCGATCACATGACCGGAGATAAAGACATGTTTCGTGAGCTTGCTGATAATGATAGTCCTCGAAAGTATGTCACTTTCGGTGATAACTCAAAGGGTAAGGTGGTTGGCCTTGGTAAGGTGGCCATCTCACATGATAGCTCCATACAAAGTGTCATGCTTGTTGAATCTCTTGGATACAACTTACTTTCAGTATCTAGACTTGCTGATTTCGGTTTCAATGTCCTATTTACTGAAGTAGATTGCCAAGTGTTTCGTCGAGACAATCATAAAATGGTCTTTACCGGCATAAGTAGAGGTGATCTATACATTGTTGATTTCAGTAAAAAGGCTCAACCTAAAACTTGCTTCATTGCTAAATCCTCAAAAGGTTGGTTATGGCATAGACGACTAGGTCACGTTGGCATGAGAAACCTTGACAAGCTTATTAAAGGAAATCATATCCTTGGAGTTAACGATGTCATATTTGATAAGGATAGACTTTGCAGGGCTTGTCAACCAGGTAAACAGGTTGGAGGAAGGCATCCCGTGAAGAACATCATGACCACAAAGAGGCCACTCGAGCTACTTCACATGGATCTCTTTGGTCCCAACTCTTACAAGAGTCTCGGTGGAAATTCTTTTGGTCTAGTTATAGTTGATGATTTTTCCAGATTTACGTGGGTGTTCTTTCTCGATGATAAATCGAAGGTCCAAAAGATCTTCAAGAACTTCGCTAGGAAGGCTCAAAATCAATTTGAAGTGAAGATCAAAAAGGTTCGCAGCGACAACGGAACGGAGTTCAAGAACGCAAATGTGGACACCTTTCTTGACGAAGAAGGGATTTCACACGAGTTCTCGGCTACATACACACCTCAACAAAATGGAGTTGTTGAGAGGAAGAACCGGACACTCATCAAAATGGCGAGAACGATGCTTGATGAGTACAAGACGCCGAAGCACTTTTGGGCAGAAGCGGTTGAGACAGCTTGTCATGCAACAAATCGCTTGTATCTTCACAAGCTACTCGGCAAGACGGCATACGAGCTCCTCACCGTTAACAAACCCCAAGTTGGATACTTTCGAGTATTCGGCTCAAAGTGCTACATTCTTGATAAGCATCATCGTTCTAAATTTGCTCCTAAGTCTCATGAAGGATTCCTACTAGGTTATGGATCAAACTCTCACACTTACCGTGTCTACAACAATTTCACCCGAAAGGTTGAAGAGATGGTAGATGTGAAGTTTGATGAATCTAACGGCTCGCAAGTAGAGCAATTGCCAATTGATGTAGGAGACAAAGATCCTTCGGAAGCAATCCAAGACTTGTCTATAGACAAGGTTCGTCCAATGGAGGTGAAGGAGAGTACCTCGTCTGTCCAAGTGGAAGCTTCTACTTCACGACAAGGTGAACCAAGAGCTGATACGGAAGCATCCACAAGTGGGACACACCAAGAGGAAGGAAACAAGGAAGTGCATCAAGATGAACATCAACGACCTCCTTCTCCAGCATGACAAGAGAATGACAACGCCAACAATGAAGAAGGCCAAGAAGAAGAACAAGATGAAGAAGATTTTCAACGAAGATCCAAGCAAAAGCTTTCACGAGTTCGAGCAAGAATTGCTAAATACCATCCCGTCGAGCAAATCTACAATGATATTCAAACCGGTAGAATCACTCGCTCTAAAACTCGTTTAGCTAACTTTTGTGAAAACTATTCTTTCATCTCTAGCATTAACCTATGAAGGTCGAAGAAGCATTGTAAGATCCGGATTGGATAAACGCTATGCATGAAGAGCTACACAGCTTTGAGAGAAACCAAGTTTGGACATTGGTTGAGAAGCCCGACAACAACCACAACATCATCGGTACCAAATGGGTGTTTCGCAACAAGCAAGATGAAGATGGACAAGTAGTTCGCAACAAAGCACGTCTCGTCGCCCAAGGCTACACACAAGTCGAAGGTATGGACTATGGTGAGACTTATGCTCCTGTTGCTAGATTTGAGTCCATTCGCATCTTACTTGCCTATGCTAATCACCATAATATCACCTTGTACCAAATGGACATTAAAAGTGCTTTTCTAAATGGTGGAATAGAGGAGGAAGTTTATGTTAAACAACCTCCTGGCTTTTTCAATCCTAAGAAACCCAATCATGTTTACAAACTTCACAAAGCTCTTTATGGTCTTAAACAAGCTCCTAGAGCATGGTATAAATGCTTGACCAAGTTCCTTATTATAAAAGGCTTTGAAATTGGAAAAATTGATTCTACTCTTTTTACTAAAAGGGTTAATGGTGAATTATTTGTATGCCAAATCTATGTTGATGATATTATATTTGGTTCAACTAACCCTCATTTTAGTGAGAAGTTTGGGAAGCTAATGTCGGAGAAGTTTGAGATGTCAATGATGAGTGAACTCAAATTCTTTCTTGGGTTGCAAATCAAGCAAACTAAGGAAGGTACTTTTGTCTCTCAAACTAAGTACACTAAGGACTTATTCAAGAAGTTCAATATGCAAGAATGCAAAGGTACGTCTAAACCCATGCCTACTAGTGGACATCTTGATTTGACCAAAGATGGTGAACAGGTCGATCAAAAGGTTTATCGCTCTATGATTGGTTCATTGTTATATCTATGTGCTTCATGTCACGATATTATGCTAAGTGTGTGCATGTGTGCACGATATCAAGCTGCTCCTAAAGAATGTCATCTTAAGGCTGTGAAAAGGATAGTGAGATACTTAATACATACACCAAATTTTGGCATTTGGTATCCTAAGAGGGCCTCTTTCGATCTTGTTGGCTACTCTAACTCAGACTATGCCGGAGATAAGGTTGATAGAAAGTCTACTTCGGGTACTTGTCAATTTCATGGCAGATCTCTTGTGTCTTGATCTTCCAAGAAACAAAACTCGGTATCCTTATCCACCGCCGAAGTGGAATACATTGCCGCTGGTTCATGTTGTGCTCAATTACTTTGGATGATCCAAACCCTTAAAGATTATGGGATATATGTGAAACATGTTCCATTGCTTTGTGACAATGAAAGTGCTATCAAAATTGGTCATAATCCTGTGCAACATTCTCGAACTAAGCATATTGAAGTTCGTCATCATTTTATTCGAGATCATGTTGCTAGGGGTGACATTGATCTTAAGCATGTTCACACCAAAAAGCAATTAGCGGATATATTCACTAAACCTCTTGATGAGAAAGTGTTTTGCAGGTTAAGAGGAGAATTGAACATCATTTATGCTTCAAACTTGGAGTAGAAACTCAATTGGATACATGCAAGACATGAGCTTATCACCAATTTTGATATCTCTCTTCTGATGAAAATCTTATGTCTTGGATATATTTGTATCTTGCATGTTATCTAACCCATGTAGGTACTTGGTTGAATCAAACTCCATGAGATTGTAATATACTCACATCTTGAGCAATCTCTACATCACCAAGTCTCTATACAAAGGTGGTTGAAGACAAGGAAGGACGAAACCATTCAAACATATCCTTTGACAAATTCTATGTTAAGCTTCATGATTGTCATTTTTGGATACACAAGTGCTCTTCCTTGCAAGAACTAACCCATGTAGGTAGATGGACTCAAATTCCAAGTGGTGCTCCAAATTCTTGATGAGCTACATCAACCTCGAGCAACTCACACAAGTTCAACTACATGGACAACACCACCAACCAAGGTATGTTATTCCATCTTAGAGAAGCTTTACTCCGAGACATGAGCTAAAGCAACTCGACAAGATGTGAATACATCAAGATGCTTAAACGAAAAATGGCACCCCCATTTTGAGCTTAAATGATGAGTATGACCTATGATCAAGTGATCTCACTTGACTCCTAAGTCAATATACTCTAACATAGGTGACTTTGTCGCCGACCATCTGTAGATGAAGTTCTCTTGCGTTTTCTTCTGTATTTTTTTTGCATTTGTCTCATGCATATTTGTTTCCCCTTTCAAAAAAAACTTCATCTAGATTTCTTTCTTTTTGCTCTGCATTCTATGCATCCAATTCCTTGCATATTATTCAGTAAATTCCTTGCAAATCTTTGTGAGATCTTTCTAGTCTAGTGAGCTGAGGTGACAAGTGTTTTCTCTGCGATGAACTCGGTTACACCGATTTGTTATTTTCGGTCCAACCGAAAACTCTCAGTACCACCGAAGCATACCACTCGGTGCCACCGATTTCATAACAGGAAAAAGAGTTTGCCACTTATTCTCTGTTTCTTCTGATCTAGCTCCACTCAATGAATCTTGTCCTCTACAAGCATCACATTTTTATCATTGGTCTATGTTGTGACTCAAGGATCAAACCCAGTCACGACAAATTCCAGAGGGAGAGAGAGAGAGATTACATCTTTATCAAGCCCTTCTTGGAAATTGATGTCACAGGGGGAGAGAGAGATCACATCAAAGCTTATCATTTAGAAAGAGAGATCACATCTCAGAGGGAGAGAGAGATCCTTCAGGGGAGAGAGAGAGAGATCTCCAGGGGGAGAGAATACTAGTAGAAAGTATTTCTCAAGGATCCCAGATGCTTGGTGTTCAAGAGGAGAGATGCCACATGTCTTCTTGAGGGGAAAGACATGTTCATATGTGCTTACTTGCATTAGTTTGCATTAGCTCTGTTCATTTATATCGTTCAGCTCTGATTTTCTGTTCCCTATCTTCTCCCAGTATCCCATGTTAGATGCAGGGGGAGCAAGACATCTAAGGGAAAGAAATCATTTAAATTCATTGCATATCTTTACTCTTGGGGACATGTCTAATCAATTGTGGTACTTAGTACTCACTCTCTACATGTCATCCCAGTCTTGGTATTCTTGTGGTTTCTTCCGTTTGCTCTGGCTAGTAGATGCATCTGTGTTATCTAACCTTGTTTACACAGGTTCATTCCATCTTAAGCCTACTCAACACTACAAGGTAAGTATATGCATCACAATCATGTGTATGAGGAATTCTTGCTGATGTACATACTGTTTGCAAGAAGGACTCATGGGCATGAAGGTATTTCCTTTAATATTTTTTTTGCTCTGATGCATATGGCCAAGATACATGTAACACATTTTCTGCTCTATCATGGTTATGCTCTCACATGCTTCTATATTTCATATTCACATGATTGCATACATGTAGGGGGATCCTATGCTTGTTACATGTCTTTCCAAAGCTCTACTTGCTATTCTTTATATCCTTATCTAAAGCTTTAATGTATGTTGTCATCAATTACCAAAAGGGGGAGATTGAAAGCACAAGTGCTCCCTAGGTGGTTTTGGTAATTAATGTCAACATATCTCTTGTTGGACTAACACTTTTATCTAGTATATTTCAGACTAGTTCAACAATGGAGTGGCATGGACTAAAGGATGTGGGAACTCCTTCAAGATGCTAAGGACAAAGGATTGGCTCAAGCTTCAAGCTCAAGACTCTTCATTTTACATTTCAGTGATCCAATATCACATTGAGTCTATAGGAAAAGCCAATCCTATCAAGGAGGGATGAGGTGTTGCTTAATGAGCCTCTTGCTTCATGTGCTTGGTGATATGCTCCAAAAACCCTCAACCATTTTCTCACATCCACATTTGTCCTAAACCTAAAGTCAAACTCAGCCCCACTAATTCTTTCTATCCGGCACCACCGAGTTTTGATGTCTTAGCCACTGCCACAAACCCTAGGCAAATCGGTCTCACCGATAGGGATCTCGGTCTCACCGAGATGGGATTGTAATCTCTCTGTGTATGCCCATTATCAAAATCGGTCCCACCGAGTTTGAGCAATCGGTATTACCGAGATTACAACGCAAACTTCCTGGTTAACTTATTACCAAAATCGGTCCTACCGAGTTTGATAATCGGTCCAACCGAGTTTTCCTGACCAACTCTATGGTTATCTAATTACCAAAATCGGTCCTACCGAGTATGTGTAATCGGTCTCACCGAGATTACGTTATGCCCTAACCCTAACCATATCAGTCCTACCGAGTTGCATTTGGGTCCCACCGAAAATCCTAACGGTCACTAAATTTGCTAAATCGGTCCGACCGAGTTTCTCAATTCGGTCCCACCGAGTTTGGTAAATTGTGTGTAACGGTTAGATTTTGTGTGGAGGCTATATATACCCCTCCACCTCCTCTTCATTCCTGGAGAGAGCCATCAGACTAAACCTACACTTCCAGCATCCTATTTCTGAGAGAGAACTACCTACTCATGTGTTGAGGCCAAGATATTCCATTCCTACCATATGAATCTTGATCTCTATCTTTCCCCAAGTTGCTTTCCACTCAAATCCTCTTTACACCAGATCCAAATCCTATGAGAGAGAGTTGAGTGTTGGGGAGACTATCATTTGAAGCACAAGAGCAAGGAGTTCATCATCAACGCACCATTTGTTACTTCTTGGAGAGTGGTGTCTCCTAGATTGGCTAGGTGTCACTTGGGAGCCTCCGACAAGATTGTGGAGTTGAACCAAGGAGTTTGTAAGGGCAAGGAGATCGCCTACTTCGTGAAGATCTACCGCTAGTGAGGAAAGTCCTTCATGGGCGACGGCCATGGTGGGATAGACAAGGTTGCTTCTTCGTGGACCCTTCGTGGGTGGAGCCCTCCATGGACTCGCACAGCCGTTACCCTTTGTGGGTTGAAGTCTCCATCAACGTGGATGTACGATAGCACCACCTATCGGAACCACGCCAAAAACATCCGTGTCTCCAATTGCGTTTGAATCCTCCAAAACCCTTCCCTTTACATTCTTGCAAGTTGCATGCTTTACTTTCTGCTGCTTATATACTCTTTG
This sequence comes from Triticum dicoccoides, assembly GCF_002162155.2. NCBI lineage: Eukaryota > Viridiplantae > Streptophyta > Magnoliopsida > Poales > Poaceae > Triticum > Triticum dicoccoides. The sequence continues at coordinate 134,265,787 of NC_041385.1, forward strand.
CATGCTTGCTTGCTATGTGTTGTGAATGTTAAATTTGTGCCTATACTCCACTTAAATTTGAGAAAAGCTTAAAAACTACAACTTTGGTACTTAGTGTCTAATCACCCCCCCCTCTAGACACCTCTTCTAAAGGTCCTACAACACGCCCCCACGGGGTACCTCTCGATTCTTCGCAGGAAACAAAAGGAAAAGCTTCAAGGAGTTCTATCTACACGCGGCCATGTGGTTAACACCATCATCAACAGTGGGCTACCAGAGGCCGGCGCCAACCTCATCCAGATCCGCGGCGACGGTGGCCGGACGCTGCAGCCCTGCTCCGGGCTCGGCGAGAGCTTGGAGGCACGTAGTTGTCGTCGCTTGTCTCTGGGGTCTCGTAGAGCTCGGGAGAATCTTTGGACTCCCAAGCACCACTGCTGCTTCCAGAGGAGCTGCTGGCGACGTGGACAGCGGCCCCTGCCCCTACTGTGGCACCCACCTGATGGCCCCTCCCGGAGTAACACTCCAGGCGGCGGCCTTCTGCGTCGAAAACCTTGAATAATAGCGTGGAGGCTCCATCGAACTCGAAATGAATCGCAAGGGCGCCCTCCGCACGGCACACCCGAGCGACCTCGCCCCAGCCTCTGGTCATGAAGATCTTTCCCGAGGAGACGGCCTCAACCTCTACTCCAGTCGCCGGCGTGTTGCAGTTGGCGTGCTGTAGCCAAAGCTCGAGGGGTCCCCTCGGCGGCATCTCGGCAGAGAAGGAAGAGGGGAAGCGGATCCAAGTGTTTGGGGGCATCACCGCCCACAGCACAAGCTCGCGCGAGGAGTCCGTGGCGTGGACTCCAGGGGCGACGACACGCGCCACTGCGGTACGGCGACCATGGCCACGGCGCGCGCGCCGATGCTTGTCGCCTCTTCCTCCTAAGCCTCCGGCTTGGGCGTACAGGGGTAACGGATACCCAGGAGGAGGCCGCTCACACCAAGGCCTCGTCACCACCTGCATCGCCGCCGCGTTGCGGCGATGGACCGGCCTCTTCTTCGGCGGGACCGGCCCCGGCCCGTCGAGGGGAGTCTTTCCATTCTCCGCAGCAGAAAACCTTCGGATGGGCGCCATTGCTGTTGGCAATGGAGCAGAGGGGGAGAAGCAAGCGGAATGGGAAGATATGGGCGATGGGGGCTCTACCCCCTCCTCATTTATAGTAGGAGAGGCCAACCAGCGCCCCCCATGATCACAGGTAATGATGGTTTTTTCCTTGCATGCAGCAGTGACTCATCAAGTCGGGCAGTTGCCGAGGTAGCGTGGGGAAGTGGAGACGCCCACATCCAATCAACCGCCACGTGTCGACCAAGGCCGCAGGCTATTCGGGCCTGCGGCACTCTGCACTTGCCCTTTGGCTTCTCCTCGAAGCCAAGCCCGAGCGCGCCTTGGGCCCGGGGGCTAGTCAGCGTTCTAGGAATGGGGGTCCCCAGACTTGCCTGCCTGCGGCCCATGGCGTGGCCCTGTGAGCGGGCCTGTATGGCCCATCTTCACCAATAAGCATTCAATACCCTTGCGAGGGGCCAAGCCTCGCGAGGCGGACGACACAACACCTCCTCGAGAGCGGCCTCGCCAGGCTAGCTCGCGAGGGGTGGAGAGATCAAGGCAAGGCAAACCTCGTGAGGTTCCAGTGACGTGAGCCGTGACGATCGAGACCAGGTGGGCGCCAGGTGGGCACCAGCGCGCATAGTGTACTTGTTTCCTCTTTGGTTCTAAAGAGGCAAGCGGAGGTGAGGAGTACCGAGGCGTCAAGCAAAGGTTTCCATATCGGTGCAACGAGACCAAGACCAGCAGGATGGCAAGATGGAGGTCACAATGGACCCCAAGGCGGCGTCACCACCATAGTAGGAGGCATCTCATCATGAGTAATCCTCAACCACACAAGTTCACCAAGCACAAGAACACCTCGCCTCAGGAGGTTGTTCTTCCCCTTGTACTGTTCATCCTAAGCCCAAGAGGCAATCCACCACCACACACTGGAGTAGGGTATTACACCACGACGGTGGCCCGAACCAGTATAAATCTTATATCTCTTGTGTTGCGAGTTCGCCGAGCTAGCCTTAGAGATCGTAGTGAGGCTAAGGGCGTGGTTCGGTAGGGGGAGATCTTCATGTGCACCCTAGTGTTCGAACCTTGAGGGTTTTGCCGGAACCCCGACAGGTACACAGCATTGCATACATGATAGAACCTATGGCTGACATAGGGAATGACTTTCATTTTCTCTTTATCTTCTACAGTGGTCGGGCATTGAGTCTGACTCAACTTCACACCTTGTAACACAAGCAAGAACCCTTTCTTTGCTTGATCTATTTTGAACTTCTTCAAAACTTTATCAAGGTATGTGCTTTGTGAAAGTCCAATTAAGCGTCTTGATCTATCTCTATAGATCTTGATGCCCAATATATAAGCAGCTTCACTGAGGTCTTTCATTGAAAAACTCTTATTCAAGTATCCTTTTATGCTATCCAGAAATTCTATATCATTTCCAATCAACAATATGTCATCCAGATATAATATTAGAACTACTACAGAGCTCCCACTCACTTTCTTGTAAATACAGGCTTCTCCAAAAGTCTGTATAAAACCATATGCTTTGATCACACTATCAAAACGTTTATTCCAACTCCGAGATGCTTGCACCAGTCCATAAATGGATCGCTGGAGCTTGCACACTTTGCTAGCATCCTTTGGATCGATAAAACCTTATGGTTGGATTATATACAACTCTTCTTCCAGAAATCCATTCAGGAATGCAGTCTTTACATCCATTTGCCAAATTTCATAATCATAAAATGCAGCAATTGCTAACATGATTCGGACGGACTTAAGCATCTCTATGGGTGAGAAGGTCTCATCGTAGTCAACTCCTTGAACTTGTCGAAAACCTTTCGCAACAAGTTGAGCTTTGTAGACAGTAACATTACCGTCAGCTTCAGTCTTCTTCTTGAAGATCCATTTATTCTCGATGGCTTGCCGATCATCGGGCAAGTCAACCAAGGTCCACACTTTGTTCTCATACATGGATCCCATCTCAGATTTCATGGCCTCAAGCCATTTCGCTGAATTTGGGCTCATCATCGCTTCCTCATAGTTCGTAGGTTCATCATGGTCAAGTAACATGACCTCCAGAACCGGATTACAGTACCACTCTGGTGCGGATCTTACTCTGGTTGACCTATGAGGTCCAGTAGTAACTTGATCTGAAGTTTCATGGTCATCATCATTACTTTCCTATCTAATTGGTGTAGTAGTCATAGGAACTGATTTTTGTGATGAACTACTTTCCAATGAGGGAGCAGGTACAGTTACCTCATCAAGTTCTACTTTCCTCCCACTCACTTCTTTCGAGAGAAACTCCTTCTCTAGAAAGGATCCATTCTTAGCAACCAATGTCTTGCCTTCAGATCTATGATAGAAGGTGTACACAATAGTCTCCTTTGGGTATCCTATGAAGACACATTTATCCGATTTGGGTTCGAGCTTATTAGGTTGAAGCTTTTTCACATAAGCATCGCAGCCCCAAACTTTAAGATACGACAACTTGGGTTTCTTGCCAAACCACAGTTCATAAGGTGTCGTCTCAACGGATTTAGATGGTGCCCTATTTAACGTGAATGATGTCGTCTCTAAAGCATAACCCCAAAACGATGGCGGTAAATCAGTAAGAGACATCATAGATCACACCATATCTAGTAAAGTACGATTACAACGTTCAGACACACCATTATGTTATGGTGTTCCGGGTGGCGTGAGTTGCGAAACTTTCTGCATTGTTTCAAATGGAGACCAAACTCGTAACTCAAATATTCTCCTCCACGATCAGATCGCAGAAACTTTATTTTCTTGTTACGGTGATTTTCCACTCCACTCTGAAATTCTTTGAACTTTTCAATTGTTTCAAACTTATGTTTCATCAAGTAGATATACCCATATCTGCTCAAATCATCTGTGAAGGTCAGAAAATAACAATAGCTGCCGCGAGCCTCAATATTCATTGGACCACATACATCAGTATGTATTCCAATAAATCTGTTGCTCGCTCCATTGTTCCGGAGAACGTAGTTTTAGTCATCTTGCCCATGAGGCATGGTTCGCAAGTACCAAGTGATTCATAATCAAGTGATTCTAAAAGTCCATCAGAATGGAGTTTCTTCATGCGCTTTACATCAATATGACCCAAACGGCAGTGCCACAAATAAGTTGCACTATCATTATCAACTCTGCATCTTTTGGCTTCAATAATATGAATATGTGTGTCACTACTATCGAGATTCAACAAAAATAGACCACTCATCAAGGTGCATGACCATAAAAGATATTACTCATATAAATAGAACAACCATTATTCTCGAATTTAAATGAATAACCGTCTCGCATCAAACAAGATCCAGATATAATGTTCATGCTTAACGCTGGCACCAAATAACAATTATTCGGGTCTAAAACTAATCCCGGAGGTAGATGTAGAGGTAGCTTGCCAACGGCGATCACATCGACTGTGGAACCATTTCCCACGCGCATCGTCACCTCTTCCTTAGCCAATCTTCGCTTAATCCATAGTCCCTATTTCGAGTTGCAAATATTAGCAACAGAAGCAGTATCAAATACCCAGGCACTACTGCGAGCATTAGTAAGGTACACATCAATAACATGTATATCACATATACCTTTGTTCACCTTGCCATCCATCTTATCCGCCAAATACTTGGGGCAGTTCCACTTCCAGTGACCAGTCCCTTTGCAGTAGAAGTACTCAGTCTCAGGCTTAAGTCCAGACTAGGGCTTCTTCACTTGAGCAGAAACTTGCTTGCCGTTCTTCTTGAAGTTCCCCTTCTTCCCTTTACCCTTTTTCTTGAAACTGGTGGTCTTGTTGACCATCGGCACTTGATGCTCCTTCTTGATTTCTACCTCCGCAGCCTTTAGCATTGTGAAGAGCTCGGGAATTGTCTTATCAATCCCTTGCATATTATAGTTCATCACAAAGCTCTTATAGCTTGGTGGCAATGATTGAAGAACTCTGTCAATGACACTATCATCAGGAAGATTAACTCCCTGCTTAGTCAAGTGGTTGTGGTACCCAGACATTCTGAGTATATGTTCACTGACAGAACTATTCTCCTACATTTTGCAGCTGTAGAACTTATTGGAGACTTCATATCTCTCAATCTGGGCATTTGCTTGAAATATTAACTTCAACTCCTGGAACATCTTATATGCTCCATAACGTTCAAAACGACGTTGAAGTCCCGGTTCTAAGCCGTAAAGCATGGCACACTGGACTATTGAGTAGTCATCAGCTTTGCTTTGCCAGAAGTTCTTAACGTCATCAGCAGCATCTGGAGCAGGCCTGGCACCTAGCGGTGCTTCCAGGATGTAATTCTTCTGTGCAGCAATGAGGATAATCCTCAAGTTATGGACCCAGTTCGTGTAGTTCCTACCATCAACTTTCAACTTAGCTTTCTCTAGGAACGCATTAAAATTCTAAGGAACAGTGCACGGGCCATTGATCTACAACAACATAGACATGCAAAATACTATCAGGTACTAAGTTCATGATAAATTAAAGTTCAATTAATCATATTACTTAAGAACTCCCACTTAGATAGACATCCCTCTAATCATCTAAGTGATCACGTGATCCAAATCAACTAAACCATGTCCGATCATCACGTGAGATGGAGTAGTTTTCAATGGTGAACATCACTATGTTGATCATATCTACTATATGATTCACGCTCGACATTTCAATCTCAGTGTTCCAAGGCCATATCTGCATATGCTAGACTCGTCAAGTTTATCCCGAGTATTCTACGTGTGCAAAACTGGCTTGCACCCATTGTATGTGAACGTTGAGCTTATCACACCCGATCATCAAATCGTGTATCGGCACGACGAACTTTTCACAATGGTGCATACTCATGGAGAACACTTGTACCTTGAAATTTAGTGAGAGATCATCTTATAATGCTACCGCCGAACTAACCAAAATAAGATGCATAAAGGATAAACATCACATGCAATCAATATAAGTGATATGATATGGCCATCATCATCTTGTGCCTTTGATCTCCATCTCCAAAGCATCGTCATGATCACCATCATCACCGGCGTGACACCTTGATCTCCATCATAGCATCATTGTCGTCTCGCCAACTATTGCTTCTACAACTACCGCTACCGCTTAGTGATAAAGTAAAAACAATTATAGGGCGATTGCATTGGATACAATAAAGCGACAACCATATGGCTCCTACCAGTTGCCGATAACTCTGTTACAAAACATGATCATCTCATACAATAAAATATAACATCATGTCTTGACCATATCACATCACAACATGCCCTGCAAAAACAAGTTAGACGTCCTCTACTTTGTTGTTGCAAGTTTTACGTGGCTGCTACGGGCTGAGCAAGAACCGTTCTTACCTACGCATCAAAACCACAACGATTTTTCGTCAAGTGTGTTGTTTTAACCTTCAACAAGGACCAGGCGTAGTCACACTCTATTCAACAAAAGTTGGAGAAACAGACACTCGCTAGCCACCTGTGTGCAAAGCACGTCGGTAGAACCAATCTCGCGTAAGCGTACGCGTAATGTCGGTCCGGGCCGCTTCATCCAACAATATCGCCGAATCAAAGTATGACATGCTGGTAAGCAGCATGACTATTATCGCCCACAACTCTTTGTGTTCTACTAGTGCATATAACATCTACACATAGACCTGGCTCGGATGCCACTGTTGGGGAACGCAGTAATTTCAAAAAAATTCCTACGCACACGCAAGAACCATCTACGTGATGCATAGCAACGAGACGGGAGAGTGTTGTCCATGTACCCTCATACACCGAAAGTGGAAGAGTTATGACAATGTGGTTGATGTAGTCGTACGTCTTCACGATCCGACCGATCCTAGTAGCGAAAGTATGCCACGTCCACGATCAGCACACGTTCAGCTCGGTGACGTCCCATGAACTCTAGATCCAGCTGAGGTCGAGGGAGAGTTTCATCAGCACGACGGTGTGATGACGATCATGATGAAGTTACCTACGAAGGGCTTCGCCTAAGCACTACAACGATATGACCGAGGCGGAAATCTGTGGAGGGGGCACCGCACACAGCTATACAATCAACGTATGTGTCTATGGGGTGCCCCCCTTCCCCGTATATAAAGGAGTGGAGGATGGGACAGCCGGCCCTCTCATGGCGCGCCCAAAGGGGGAGTCCTACTCCCGGTGGGAGTAGGATTCCCCCTTCCATAGTTGGAGTAGGAGAAGAAGGAAGGAGGAGAGAGGGAGAAGGAAAGGGTGGCCGGCCCCCCACCCCAATTCGGCTTGGGCTTGGGGGGGCGCTGATGGAGTCACATACCTAGGGTAGGGTCACGGACCTGATCTAAGTACCCTGCCCGAGGACACCCTTAGAAGAGATCACCTTCCAGTCGACCTACGAGGGACTCACTCGACTGACTTGAAGGACTCGACCACGAAGACTCACTCGACCACCAGAAGGTCGAGAAGCACTCTGCACTGCAACGGCCTGTAATTAAGTAGACTTTATGATAGTAAAGACACTTTATGTGGGGCGTTACCTGTAACGCCCCGGACTTAATACACCTTAAACCCTTCATTACGTGGGCTGGCTGGGGACTTGGCGCACTCTATATAAGCCACCCCCCTCCACAGGCAGAAGGGTTCGGCACCTTGTAATCCATATACACAAGATCCACTCGACCGCCTCCGGGCTCCGAGACGTAGGGCTTTTACTTCCTCCAAGAAGGGCCTGAACTCGTACATCTCTTGTGTTTACAACCTCTCCATAGCTAGGACCTTGCCTCTCCATACCTACCCCCCACTCTACTGTCAGACTTAGAACCACGACAGTTGGCGCCCACCGTGGGGCAGGTGTTTTAGCGATTTTGTGGAGAAGTTGCGATTCTTCCAAGTACTTTCATCATGGTGGCTGCTGGAGTTTTGGTCGAGGGTCGAGAGATCCGTCTCGGTGCTCTCACCTTCGTCGCCGACGACTCCGCCTGGCTCCAGGAGGCTCCACTCGACGTCGATGCGCTCCCCATCCGCGGTGCGACGCATTTTCGCGCATGTGTCTGCGGCGTTCTGCTGCGGCAACCGTCGACCCCGTATCGGTCGACTCCCCCGTCGGCCACCCTCCCGGTCTCCCGCCAGCGTAAGCGCTCGGGCCGGTCGAGGCTTCAGCGGTGGGTGAGGCACGCGGTGGCTCGCCAGACGGCCACCACCCAAGTTGCGGCAATCGAGCCCGATGAATCTCTCTACGGCCTGTTCGATCTGTCGACTGGCTCCGTAGAGACTGCATCCGAGTGCGATAGCAGTGATCCAGCGGCGGAAATCCTGATGGTCGACGGGCCCCGCAGTCCCCCTGGCTTCGCCCGTGATGGTGGGGCAGGCAACGGAGGCGACCCCGCACGAGACCACGAAGAGTACCAGCCCGAGCCACTCGACTCTCTGCAAAGAGAGGAACTTCGCCGCAGGAACGTGGATGCCCTGCGTACTCCCATCGCAGGAGAAACCCCCGAGGCTCGTGCCTTGCAGGAGGCGCGTTTGGCCAATTTGGCTGAACGCACTCGACTGGAGAATCTTCAGCGAGCACTCGACGAGCGCGCGCGGCAACGATTTCCCGACACCAGTCGACGTCAACTCTTCCCGCCGACTCAGGTATATCGAACCCCAGTCCAGAATTTAGCAGCTGCGACCCGTATTGCAGAGTCCATCCAGCCCTCTCAGTCGGAAGCTGGCAGAGGCTTGATGCAGATCAGGGATCTGCTCCGGGCAGCAGGCGATCAGAATTCGGCCGTATCGCAGTTGCGCAACAGAATTCACAGACGATCCGTCGCTGCGAATACTGTTCAGTCGGCTCACAGCCCCAGATCGCCTCCGCTGCGTGAAGGGCCCGAGAACCGGCGAGACCAATATGGAGACCGACACGACCGAGATGATAGGCGTCGAGTGCCCAATTCCCCTCCGAGGGGTGGGTCTTACGCTCCTCGGCAGCAAGATGACAGACGTCAGCTCAGTGCGGGGCGAAGAGTTCCAGTCGACCCTAGAGAACCAGGCTTCGACACGCGATCCATTATCGTGCAAGGCTTGGTCGACCGGAATAGAGCCCATCAAGGTGGACTCGACAGAGATGCGCCCTCGAGCAGTCGAGTGCATGTTTCTGGTCCTGAATGTTTTAGCAGAGCTATCAGAGCCGCAGTGATCCCTACCAATTTCAGGTTGGTAACAGGAGTCAGCAAGTTCACTGGTGAGTCTAAGCCTGAAACATGGCTTGAGGACTACCGAGTGGCGGTTCAGATTGGTGGTGGGAACGACGAGGTGGCCATGAAGCATTTGCCCCTCATGCTGGAAGGTTCTGCCAGGGCATGGTTGACTCAATTACCTCCTAGCAGCATTTACACTTGGGAAGATCTGTCCCGAGTGTTCATCAGAACGTTTGAAGGAACTTGCAAGCGACCGGCTGGATTGACGGAGCTGCAAGTCTGCATGCAGAAGACCAAGGAGACCCTCAGGGAGTATATTCAGAGATGGATCACTTTGCACCATACTGTGGAGAATGTGTCTGATCATCAGGCAGTCTGCGCCTTTAAGGATGGTGTCAAGAACAGAGAATTGAGTTTGAAATTTGGTCGAACCGGTGACATGACCTTGAGTCGGATGATGGAGATTGCTACCAAGTACGCCAACGGCGAAGAAGAAGACCGACTCCGAAGCGGCAAGCACAAGCCGAGTCAGTCGGAAAAGGGAAACACTAGTCGGAAACAGAAGCGGAAGGCTGAACCGGCAGCTCCTGGGGAGGCTCTGGCCGTGACTCAGGGAAAGTTTAAAGGGAAACCAAAAGGATCCTGGAACCCTAAGAAGGTAAAGGATAAAGAAGGGAACGACGTGATGGATATGCCGTGTCACATCCACACGAAGAAAGACGAAGAGGGGAATATCATCTACCCGAAGCATACCACTCGATAATGTCGACTCCTGATCCAGCAGTTTCAGGGAAAACTGTCTAAAGACAAGGACAAGGAGTCGGACAAGGCCAAAGACAAGGAGGACAGTGAGGAAGGATATCCGCATATCAACTCCACTCTGATGATCTTTGCAGATGTGGAAAGCAAGAGTCGATTGAAAGTTATTAACCGTGAGGTGAACATGGTTGCCCCAGCAAAAGCAAATTATCTGAGATGGTCCCAAACACCCATCACATTTGACCAATCTGATCACCCGACTCATATTGCCACCCCTGGGAGGCAAGCTTTGGTGGTCGATCCAGTTGTCGAAGGCACTCGACTAACAAAAGTGCTGATGGACGGTGGTAGTGGGCTGAATTTGTTGTATGCAGACACACTAAAAGGAATGGGCATTCCGATGTCCCGACTGAGCACCAGTAACATGAGATTTCATGGAGTTATACCAGGGAAGAAAGCCGAGTCACTCGGCCAAATAGCTCTGGACGTGGTGTTTGGTGATTCGAAACATTTTCGCAAAGAGAAGTTGACGTTTGAGGTCGTGGATTTTCAGAGTGCATATCATGCCATTTTGGGAAGACCAGCTTATGCACGGTTCATGGCTCGACCATGTTACGTGTACCTCAAATCGAAGATGCCCGGCCCCAAAGGAGTGATCACTGTCACCGGTGATCGGAAAAAGGCAGAAGAGTGCTTTCAGAAGGGCTCAAAGATTGCTGATTCCCAGGTGACAGCGGTCGAGTTCAAAGAATACAAGCAAAACGCAGATCCGAGTGACTTGCTGCGATCCAAGAAACCCGCCACAGAATATGCATTTCAGTCGTCCGGTGAGACGAAGCCTGTTCACATTCACCCGACCGACCCCGATGCAGCTCCGACCCACATCTCCACGACACTCGACCCGAAATAGGAAGAAGCGCTCATCCAGTTCCTCCGTGAGAACTGGGACATTTTTGCATGGAAGCCCGCTGACATGCCAGGTGTTCCCAGGGGACTGGCTGAGCATCGCCTAACAGTCGACTCATCTGCAAAACCAGTCAAAGAGCATCTTTGGCGGTCCGCCGTCCAGAAGAGAAAAGCCATTGGTGAGGAAGTGGCTCGACTGTTGGCGGCAGGATTTATCCGAGAGATATACCACTCCGAGTGGCTCGCTAATGTCGTCATGGTTCCTAAGAAGGACAAATCACTCCGAATGTGCATTGATTTCAAGCACATCAACCGGGCCTGCCCGAAAGATCATTTTCCTCTCCCTCGCATAGATCAAATTGTTGACTCGACCGCGGGATGCGAGAGATTGTCTTTTCTAGACGCCTACTCCGGGTACCACCAGATCCGTCTGTACGACCCAACGAGGTAAAAACAGCTTTCATCACTCCATTCGGGTGCTTATGCTATATCACCATGCCATTTGGCCTCAAGAATGCCGGAGCCACATTTATGCGAATGATTCAGAAGTGTCTACTCACTCAAATCAGTCGGAATGTGGAAGCGTATATGGATGATATCGTCGTCAAGTCACGAAAAGGTTCCGACCTGCTCGCTGACCTCGCCGAAACATTTGCCAACCTCAGAAGGTATGATGTCAAGCTCAATCCATCAAAGTGCACATTCGGAGTTCCTGGTGGCAAGTTACTCGGTTTTCTTGTTTCTGAGCGAGGGATCGACGCTAATCCAGAGAAGATCGGCACTATTCTCCGAATGAAACGCCCTGTGCGAGTGCACGATGTCCAGAAGCTTACTGGATGCTTGGCCGCATTAAGTCGATTCATCTCACGACTCGGTGAAAAGGCATTGCCTCTTTACCGACTGATGAATAAGGCAGACAAGTTCGAGTGGACTCCAGAAGCTGATGCAGCGTTTGCCGAGCTAAAAGCTCTGCTCTCCACCCAGCCGGTGCTTGCTACTCCAATCAGCAAAGAGCCTTTGTTGCTTTATATCGCAGCCACAGGACAAGTCGTCAGTACTGTGCTTACGGTCGAGCGGGAAGAAGAAGAAAAAGCTTTCAAAGTTCAGTGCCCAGTGTATTATTTGTCTGAAGTCTTGACTCCATCCAAGCAAAGATATCCTCATTATCAAAAGCTTGTGTATGGAATATACATGACCACAAAGAAGGTTGCTCATTATTTCTCTGATCATTCCATCACAGTCGTCAGCGACGCTCCACTATCAGAGATCTTGCACAACAGAGATGCAACTGGTCCAGTGGCTAAATGGGCGATTGAACTTCTTCCCCTTGATATCAAGTTTGAGGCAAAGAAAGCCATTAAGTCCCAGGCAATAGCAGATTTCCTTGCCGAGTGGATTGAACAGCAGCAGCCGACTGAAGTTCACTCGGAGCATTGGACCATGTTCTTTGATGGCTCTAAGATGTTGAATGGTTCCGGTGCTGGGGTTGTCCTGGTTTCCCCCAGAGGAGATAAGCTCAGATATGTGCTCCAGATTCACTTTGATTCCTCCAACAATGAGGCAGAATATGAGGCCCTCTTATACGGATTGCGCATGGCCATTTCACTCGGCGTCCGTCGCCTGATGGTCTATGGCGACTCGAATTTAGTGGTCAACCAAGTGATGAAGGAGTGGGACGTGAGAAGCCCAGCCATGACTGGATACTGCAGTACAGTGAGGAAGCTGGAAAAGAAGTTCGAGGGGTTGGAGCTCCATCATATACCCCGACTGAAAAATCAAGCAGCTGATGATCTAGCAAAGATAGGTTCCAAGAGAGAAGCCATTCCGAGTGGTGTGTTCTTGGAGCATATACACACTCCGTCAGTCAAAGAAGATCCTTTCACCGAAGAAGCTCCACAGCCCAAGAGTGCCACAGATCCGACTGAGGTTGAAGTCCCAGCAGTGGTCGACTTGGTCATGGAGGTCTTGGTGGTCATTCCCGACTGGACAGTTCCATATATCGCGTATATCCTGAGAAAAGAGCTCCCGGAGGATGAGGAAGAGGCTCGACAGATCGTCCGTCGATCTAAAGCTTTTACCGTAATCAAAGGACAGTTATACAGAGAAAGCGCGACTGGAGTTGGTCAGAAATGCATAACACCAGAAGAAGGTCGAATCATCCTTAATGATATCCACTCGGGAACCTGTGGTCATCATGCGTCCTCTCGGACCATCGTGGCCAAAGCATACCGAGCCGGATTTTACTGGCCAAAGGCGAATGAGATGGCAAAGGAAATAGTGGATAAGTGCGAAGGATGTCAGTTCTACTCGAATATGTCACACAAGCCTGCATCAGCTCTGAAGACCATTCCACTCGTCTCGCCTTTCGCAGTATGGGGGTTGGACATGGTCGGTCCTTTGAGAACAGGTCAAAGTGGCTTCACGCATGTACTGGTGGCAGTCGACAAGTTCACCAAGTGGATTGAGGCTAAACCAATCAAGAACCTTGACGCCGGTGCTGCTGTTAGCTTCATCAGGGAACTGATATTCAGATATGGAGTCCCGCACAGCATCATTACGGATAATGGGTCGAACTTTGACTCGGAGGAATTCAGAGATTTCTGTAACTCTCAAGGCACACGAGTCGACTACGCTTCAGTCGCCCATCCGCAGTCGAATGGACAAGCAGAGCGAGCCAATGGCCTGATTCTCAAGGGATTGAAACCCCGACTGATGCGTGATCTCAAGCATGCAGCTGGAGCTTGGGTCGACGAACTTCCCTCGGTGCTTTGGGGACTGCGGACCACACCTAATCGGTCGACCGGAAAAACTCCATTCTTCTTGGTCTACGGAGCTGAAGCAGTCTTGCCGAGTGATCTTCTCCACAATGCTCCTCGAGTTGAAATCTAAAATGAAGCAGAAGCTGAACAAGCGTGGCAGGACGCAGTCGACCTTTTAGAGGAAGAAAGGGAGATGGCTCTGATCCGGTCGACCATCTACCAACAAGATTTGCGTCGTTTCCACGCCAGAAATGTGAGGGGTCGAGCCTTCCAGGAAGGAGATTTAGTTCTCCGAGTGGATCAGAAGAAACAACACAAGCTTGCTCCTTTTTGGGAAGGACCCTTCATCGTCACCAAAGTTCTCCACAATGGGGCGTACCGTCTTTACAACGTCGAACATAATATCGACGAGCCCCGAGCTTGGAATGCGGAACTACTCCGCCCATTTTACACTTAAGTTTAATCACTTGGATGAGTTGCAATAAAGTACTTCTGTAGTTCATGGATCTCAAAATAATAGTGTCATAGTTCCTCCATAATTTTTGTCACTTTTTATTTTGTCCAATAAAATTTTCCCCTCAGTGGGTGACTTAGCCGCGAATCCGTTTCGCCTAAGTTTGTAAAAATCCTACCGAGTGGTGAGCCAGACTCCCACTCAGAGGCTTAGTTAAGAATCCGTTTCGCCTAAGATTAAATAAAATCCTACCGAGTGGTAAGCCAGACTTCCACTCGGAGGCTTAGCTGCGAATCCGTTTCGCCTAAGATTAAATAAAATCCCACCGAGTGGTAAGCCAGACTTCCACTCGGAGGCTTAGCTGCAGTCCAAGTACTCGCCTAAGATATAAAAATCCTACCGATTGAAGAGCAAACCTCTCACTCGGAGGCTTAGCTGCAGTCCCAGTACTCGCGTAAGTTATGAAAATCCTACCGAGTGAAGAGCAAACCTCTCACTCGGGGGCTTAGCTGCAGCCCAGTGCTCGCCTAAGATATAGAAATCCTACCGAGTGAAGAGCAAACCTCTCACTCGGAGGCTTAGCTGCAGCCCAGTGCTCGCCTAAGATATAAAAATCCTACCGAGTGAAGAGCAAACCTCTCACTCGGGGGCTTAGCTGCAGCCCAGTGCTCGCCTAAGATATAAAAATCCTACCGAGTGAAGAGCAAACCTCTCACTCGGAGGCTTAGC
>NC_041385.1:134281218-134294662 GCF_002162155.2 Triticum dicoccoides
ACCTCTCACTCGGGGGCTTAGCTGCAGCCCAGTGCTCGCCTAAGATATGAAAATCCTACCGAGTGAAGAGCAGACCTCTCACTCGGGGGCTTAGCTGCAGTCCAAGTGCTCGCCTAAGATATAAAAATCCTACCGAGTGAAGAGCAAACCTCTCACTTGGGGGCTTAGCTGCATCCCAGTGCTCGCCTAAGATATAGAAATCCTACCGAGTGAAGAGCAAACCTCTCACTCGGGGGCTTAGCTGCAGTCCAAGTACTCGCCTAAGTTATGAAAATCATACCGAGTGAAGAGCAAACCTCTCACTCGAGGGCTTAGCTGCAGCCCAGTGCTCGCCTAAGTGGATTAAGGAATAAGTCGACTGCAGTGAGCGTCTTGCTTTGAGCCTACAAAAGACATTTCGAGCCAAAAGCAATCATATTCAAACACCAAGTTCAAGTTGGGATCGATTCCAAAAGGAACCGAAAGTGCTCAGGCACTATGCCTGTTAAAGTTTATCGGTTACAACTCCACTCGGCATACCGAGGCAAATTTAAAGCGTCAAGTTTAGAAGAAGTTTTTTACCCCTCCTGTGGAGGGCTGGAAGGTGCAACAAACTCATCAAGATCAATTCCATCTGCGATCCGAGTGGCAGCAGCAAGGAAAGTTTCCATAAAGGACCTGAAGTCGTGTTTCTTGGTGTTGGCCACCCGGAGGGCCGCCAGCTTGTCTTCTCGCGCATCTTTGCAGTGGACTCGGGCCAGACACAGAGCAACATCTGCACCCCACCGAGCCGAGGACTTTTTCCACTCCTGCACTCGACCAGGGACTGTGTTCAAGCGAGCCATCAGCGACTCGAGGTCGTTCTGGAGTGTCTCCCCAGGCCAGAGCGTCGAGTCGATGCGAGATGTGGCGACCTTCAGCCTTGCAAGATAGTCCACGACAGCTGCAACACGGGACTCCAGTCGGAAAACATTCATGGCAACTTCGTCGTTCACCGGAGAATTGACGGGGTCAAGGTTTGGTTCCAGCCGGCTAGTTTCTTCTTCAAAGTTTTGACAAAATTCTGCAAGGACGATCACCGAGTCAAGGCAATGGTCGAATGGAAAAACCACGATTGGAAATGATTGCCGAGCATAGAGATTTACCTTCAAGCATAAGAAACAGCTTCTTCGCAAGACCATTCAGGAAGGCCTCCAGATCTTTTTTCTTCCCAAGAGCAGCTTTCTGATTGGTATTTTCTTGCTCAAGCTTTGCGACTGAAGCTAACTTCTCGTCAACAAGCTTGATCTTCTCAGCTAGTTCAAGGTCTTTCTTCCGTTGGGCCTCCCTCACCTTACCTACAAGTTACAGCAAGATCAGATTTTGAAACAAATGAAGGGAAAAAGCAGTCGTCAAGGTCTCACCAAACATACCTCGGTCTCCTCCTTTGCCTTCGTCAGATTCTCCTGAACCAGTTTCAAATTCAGCTCGAGCTGAATGTGCTTGTTTTCCAGCTCAGAGTAGCGAGCCACAAGATCACAGGAGTTCTGCGAAGAACCAATCGACCAAATGTCAAATATAATTCACTTCCGAGTGAAAAAGGAAAAATCACGCGTTTCTAAGACTACAACCGAATACAAGCATTCGACTGTAGTCTCGGGGACTACACCCAGTGGGTGCACTCAGCGTGCCCCCACTAATCCTATTGAAGATAAAGTCGACCAGTTGACCTCAAAAAAGAGATATATTCTTTAAGACTGTAATCGACTGCCAGCAGTCGACCACAGTCTCGGGGACTACACCCAGTGGGTGCACTCAGCGTGCCCCCACCGGTTTGCGAAATCCATTCGACATAGTCGAATGACGGAAAGACTGAACTTATGAAGCCTAAGACCGACTGCCAGCAGTCGACCTTAGCCTTGGATACAGAGTCGACCAGTCGACCGGTTTGAGAAATCCAGTCGCCATAGTCGAATGACGGAAAGACTGAAATTATAAAGCCTAAGGCTGACTGCCAGCAGTCGACCTTAGCCTTGGGGACTACACCCAACGGGTGCACTCAGCGTGCCCCCGCTAACACGGAGTTTAACTCGACACACCCAGTGGGTGACTACTATAAATTCTGGAAAGAAAGTTTTTGATAGCATATCCTAACAGAACAAACGGTGGTCGACTGACCTGAACATTGCTTTGGAGGGCGGAACTGGCGTCGTAAGCTGCCTGGCTCGCATCCCGGATGGTCTTCAACTGCTCCATCATGATCCCTGCCTGGCGTATCGCCTCCTTCGCTGCGCCAGCTTGGTCCTCTGGGACGTGGTGCGTCGTGAAGAGGGAGGGCTGCGGAGCACTCGTCAGTGGATCTGCCAAGGACACGGTGTGTCGAGTGGTGTTCTCCTCCTCCGCGACCAGAGTCTCAGGCACCGTCACATCCTGGGTCACCCTGCTGGCAGACGCTTTCCTACTCCTTCTGTACTTCAGCGGTTCCTCATCTTCATCATCATCAGGGAGAGTGATAACAACATTGGATGGAGCTACAGAAAAGAATCAGGATTAGATCATGAGTCAGTCGACTAAAGACGGTGTTAAGAGTATAGTACCAGGTTTTGAGGTTGCCGTGTCCTCCATCTCATGGTCGTCAGCCCGGGCCGAGGTCTCAGAAGTAGCAGCACTGCAACTCCAAAGAGTCAGTCGACTAACTCCAGCGCCAACCAGAGATAAAGTTCACACAAAACAAGAAGACTTAAGAAACACGATTACCCTGATATGGTGGGGATGGACACCTTCATCTTCGGCAGGTGCTTGGTCGGCTTCGACGGGGCCGCCCTGGCCTGCTTCGACGTCTTTTCAGTCGGCGCCGGAGAGGTGGTCCGAGGGCGCTTGGTCGACTGTGTAATAGTCGCAACCCCCTCGCCGCGTTCGGTCGCAGGGTCATGGACAAGTTTCGACCGCCTTTCCGAGCGCGGTGGTGCGACCTCCTCCTCCTCCTCCTCTCCCTCATCCTCATCATCATCATCATCATCGTCATCATCATCATCATCAGCCTCAGCGGCGTCCGAGTACCACTCCTCCTCCTGGCTCTCGCCCCCGCTCGCTTCTCCCTCCTCGGTCGGAGCCTGTGCTCCATTGGGCATCGACTACAGCTCAGTGAGGGCCTGATAGACATCAAGACAAAGATCAGTCGACCGATCAGCAGAGAAAACAGAAATAAATGTGACGAGAATACAATGGGAAGTGGAGCAGACATACCTTGTTTGGATCACTGTGGCAGTCGAGTGGAGGAATCCTTCTGGCTCCGCGAGGGTTATCTTTGTTCCCAGTAACAGCGGCCATCCACCTTTCCAGAGTGGTATCGTCGACTGTTTCTGGATTGACCCGAGTCACATCCTCAGTCCCGCAGTACAACCACATGCAATGGCTCCGGAACTGAAGAGGCTGGATTCGACGCCTAAGGAAAACCTCCAGGAGATCCATACCCGTCACTCCCTCCCGAACCAACTGAACTACGCGCTCCATCAGCATCTTCACGTCAGCTTTCTCCTCCAGAATCAACTTCAGAGAGGAGGGCTTGTTCACTCGGTCCATGGTAAATTGAGGGAGTCCACTCGACTGCCCCGGCGTCGACTGATCCTGGCAGTAGAACCAGGTCGACTGCCAGCCTCTGACTGACTCGGGAAATGTCATGGCTGGGAAGGTGCTCTTGTTCCTCACCTGGATCCCCAGACCTCCACACATTTGGACAACTCGGGTTCTTTCGTCGCCTGGGCTCGCCTTCTTCACGGTTTGAGAGCGACACGTGAATATGTGCTTGAACAAGCCCCAATGCGGTCGACAGCCCAGAAAACTCTCACACATGGACACAAACGCGGCAAGATAGGCGATAGAATTCGGGGTGAAGTGGTGGAGTTGCGCTCCAATGAAGTTCAAGAAACCACGGAAGAAAATGCTCGGCGGCAAAGAGAATCTGCGGTCGACATGGGTAGCCAGAAGCACGCACTCACCCTCTTCCGGCTGAGGCTGCCACTCTTTCCCCGGAAGCCTCGCAGCTCCATGAGGGATCAGGCCCTCGTTGGCCATGTCGAGGAGATCCTTCTCCGTGATGGTCGAATGGATCCAATCTCCCTGGACCCAGCCCTTCGGCAGGCGAGATCTAGACGAAGACCCGCTGCGGCTGGTGGATCTCCCCTTCGCCTTCTCCGTCGCCGACGCCTTCTTCGCGCGCTCCAGCGCCGCCGTCTTCTCCTTGACCATGGCTACCGGCGAGGCGCGTGAGGAGAAGTTGTGCGGAGGCGAGAGCGTGCGCGTTGGGCGGAGACGAAGGGAGCAGAGAGAGAATGCTGAGGCACTGTTCAAAAAACCCTCGCCGGGCCCATTTATAAGATCCCTTCCGAGTGGATGACAGGTGGGCCCGGTCGATCTAATCATATCCTGTAACAGTTGCGCAAGCGTGATACGTGGCGAAAAAAACGGCACGGGAATCGAGGCGTCTATGCCCCGTCCCATCCGAGCGCCGCGGTCCGCTCCGCTTCGCGCGCTCCCCCAAATTCTGT
The DNA here is from genome assembly GCF_002162155.2 of Triticum dicoccoides. Lineage (NCBI taxonomy): Eukaryota > Viridiplantae > Streptophyta > Magnoliopsida > Poales > Poaceae > Triticum > Triticum dicoccoides. The sequence goes on from NC_041385.1 coordinate 134,285,724, forward strand.
ATCCCGCGGAATCCACGGACGGCAGATCAGTCAGCCAGACGCGGGATTTCCTGCGATCCGTCGCTCGGAAATCAGCGAAGTCCAAAAAGATCACTCGATGAAGAAGAAGAATGGATCGAGTCGACTGAAGAAAAGTTGTTCACTATCAACAGAGAGAATTTTTTGGTTCAAAAACAACGCACAACCAGTATGCAAAAGCTAATCGGAAACAACATCAACTCCTTCATCACTCAAGCCTCAATCCATTCGGGGGCTAATGATGGAGTCACATACCTAGGGTAGGGTCACGAACCTGATCTAAGTACCCTGCCCGAGGACACCCTTAGAAGAGATCACCTTCCAGTCGACCTACGAGGGACTCACTCGACTGACTTGAAGGACTCGACCACGAAGACTCACTCGACCACCAGAAGGTCGAGAAGCACTCTGCACTGCAACGGCCTGTAATTAAGTAGACTTTATGATAGTAAAGACACTTTATGTGGGGCGTTACCTGTAACGCCCCGGACTTAATACACCTTAAACCCTTCATTACGTGGGCTGGCTGGGGACCTGGCGCACTCTATATAAGCCACCCCCCTCCACAGGCAGAAGGGTTCGGCACCTTGTAATCCATATACACAAGATCCACTCGACCGCCTCCGTGCTCCGAGACGTAGGGCTTTTACTTCCTCCGAGAAGGGCCTGAACTCGTACATCTCTTGTGTTTACAACCTCTCCATAGCTAGGACCTTGCCTCTCCATACCTACCCCCCACTCTACTGTCAGACTTAGAACCACGACAGGCGCCCCCACCTTGGACGCTTCCTCCTCTCTCCCACTAAGGCCCAATAAGGCTCATATACTCCCCGGGGGGCGGAGGTAACCCTCCGGTACTCCGGGAAATGCCCGAACTCACCCGAAACCATTCTGATGTCCAAACATAGCCTTCCAATATATCGATCCTTATGTCTCGGCCATTTCGAGACTCCTCTTCATGTCCGTGATCATATCCAGGACTCAGAACAACCTTCGGTACATCAAAACACATAAACACGTAATACCGATCGCCATCAAACGTTAAGCGTGCGGACCCTACGGGTTCGAGAACTATGTAGACATGACCGAGACTTGTCTCTGGTAAATAACCAATAGCGGAACCTGGATGCTCATATCGGTTCCTACATATTCTATGAAGATCTTTATCGGTCAAACCGCATAACACATACGTTGTTCCCTTTGTCATCGGTATGTTATTTGCCCGAGATTCCATCGTTAATATCTCAGTACCTAGTTCAATCTCATTACCGCCAAGTCTCTTTACTCATTCCGTAATGCATCATCCCGCAACTAAAATCATTAGTCATATAGCTTGCAAGGCTTATAGTGATGTGCATTACCGAGAGGGCCCAGAGATACCTCTCCGACAATCGGAGTGACAAATCCTAATCTCGATCTATGCCAATTCAACAAATACCATCAGAGACACCTGTAGAGCATCTTTATGACCACCCAGTTACGTTGTGACATTTGATACCACACAAAGTGTTCCTCCGGTATTCGGGAGTTGCATAATCTCATAGTCATAGGAACATGTATAAGTTATGAAGAAAGCAATAGCAACAAACTAAACGATCATCGTGCTAAGCTAACAGATGGGTCAAGTCAATCACATCATTCTCTAATGATGTGATCTCGTTAATCAAATGACAACTCATGTCTATGGCTAGGAAACTTAACCATCTTTGATTCAACAAGCTAGTCAAGTAGAGGCATACTAGTGACACTTTGTTTGCCTATGTATTCACACATGTACTAACTTTCCGGTTAATACAATTCTAGCATGAATAATAAACATTTATGATGATATAAGGAAATATAAATAACAACTTTATCTTTCCTTCAGATGGAAATATGCCCTAGAGGCAATAATAAAATGGTTATTATTATATTTCCTAAATCATGATAACGGTTTATTATTCATGCTAGAATTGTATTGACCGGAAACTTAAATACATGTGTGGATACATAAACAAATACTGTGTCCTTAGTGAGCCTCTACTAGATTAACTCGTTGATCAAAGATGGTTAAGGTTTCCTAACCATAGACATGAGTTGTCATTTGATAGCGGGATCACATCATTAGGAGAATGATGTGATGGACAAGACCCATCTGTTAGCTTAGCATATGATCATTTAGTTTATTGCTACTGCTTTCTTAATGTCAAATACATATTCCTTCGACCTTGAGATCATGGACATAATGAGGAGCTCCGGAATGGTCCGGAGGTAAATATTGATATATAAGACGATGCTATTTGGTTACCAGAAAGGTTTTGGAATGTATCGGGTATTAATAGAGTGCCGGATGGGGTTCCGAGAGGCCACCTGTAAGTGGTGGGCCTTATGGGACAAAGGGGGGCACACCAGCCCACAAGGGGGCTGGCGTGCCCCTCCACCCCTGCCCACGCATCAAGGAAGGGAGGGAAGGAAGGGGGAGGCACCCTAAGGCAGCCAACCCCACTTTCCTCCCCCCGTGTCCATATATGGAGGGGGCGCAGCTAGGCAGGCCCTAGGGGTAGACGCTCGCCCCTTGGGGCGCACCCTGGCTGCCTCCCCTCTCCCACCTATGTATACATGAGAGGGAGGGGGAAACACACAACACAATCCCCAAGACGTATGTGGCGCCCCTCTCCTTCTAGTTCGTTCTCGGTCATAATTTTTGTAGTGCTCGACGAAGCCTTGCGGAGATAGTTGCACCACCACCATCACCATGTCGTCCTACTACCGGAACTCATCTACTACCTTGCCCAACTTGCTGGATTAAGTAGGTGAGGACGTCATCGAGCTGAACGTGTGCTGAACGCGGAGGTGTCGTGCGTTTGTACTTGATCGGGCGGGCGGCGGCGGCGGCGTCGAGGACGCGGGCAGGGGCGGGGAGGCGGCGGTGCTCGTGCTCAGCGACGCGGGCGCGGATGACATCCGGTAGTCGACGGCGGGCGGCTTCATTGAGGCGGCGACGGACAGCGGTGATGCGGCTTCGGCGGAGGGGGTCCATCAGGTTGCCGCGGATGTCGTCAGCGAGGCGGCCGCCGATGGCGCCGGTGCGGATGGCGTCGAGAACTTCGTCGTTGAAGCAGCCGCAGATGGCGCGGGCGAGCCCGTTGGTGAAGGAGCGCGCCTCCATCAGGCTGTCGTGGAGGTCGCAGCTGCCTTGAGGAGGGTGAAGTTGCCGATGCGCCATCCCCTTCGGCCGCGCAGCGGCTGAAGAAGCTCGTACATCTCCCGCGCGCCGGAGTGCCCGTCAGCCTCCGCGACGTGCACGACGACCTCTCGACGGCCGTCGTTCTCGTCGACGTACCGTCACGTGTCGGCGATGGTGCGGAAGTGGGGCTTGTTCCGGTAAGGGGGGAACGGCGCGGCGGACGCGCCATTGGTGCGGTCTGGCGCGGTGGACTCGATATTGGAAATTTGGGGGAAACCTGTAACCGCCTCTCAATTTTGTATAGGCGGGGAATAAGAGGGAACAGGCCGCCGGTGCCTATTAAAGACCAGAACTGACGCCGGCCTCGCACGGCAGGGCTCGTGTCAGCCCTTTCATACCCCGGCTGTGCCGTGCAAGCCCAAAGGGCGGGACCGGTCTAGGCCGATTAGCTTTCGGCCTTGTGGGTCTTCTGGGTCGTTTTGGTCTTCCGGACCTTTTGTTTTCAGGTTTTAAAAAAGGCCGAAACAACTCTAAAAACGTCGAGATAGCCTTAAAAACAAACTAAAACACCCCAAAAAATATGGGAGAAACTAAGGAGCCGCCGCCACATGTCGCGCTCTGTGTGTTTCCTTTGGATTTTTTTTCTCGGTTTGTTCGGCTTTTTGGTTTTTCACATGTCTTCCTTAGCTTTTGGACAAAAAATAATTTACACAAAAAAACACGTTTTTTTGCGAGAGAAATGGTTTTGCTTCCGGCGAGATGCATGGTTTTGGTTCCACGAGAGGCATGGCCATGCCTCACAGAAATGAAAAAAAGTGTTTTCTCTTTTTTTTCACGAGAGGTACGGTTTTGCTTCCGCGAGAGCAATGCGCCGTGCCTCTCGGAAACGGAAAAAAAAATCATGTTTTCTATTCTTTTTTTTCTTCCTTGAAAGGCACGGTTTTACTTCCGCGGTAGGCATGGTTTTGCTTCTGCGGGAGACACAGTCGTGCCTCTCAGAAACGAAAACAAAAAAAAACTTGTTTTCTCTTTTTTTGTTCATGAGAGGCACGGTTTTGCTTCTCTGAGAGGCATGGTTTTACGTCCGCGAGAGGAATAGCCGTGCCTCTCGAAAACGAAAAAACGTGTTTTTTTCTTCCATGAGATGCACGGTTTTGCTTCCGTGAGAGGCACGGTTTTGCTTCCGCGAGAGACACGGTTTTGCTTCCACGAGAGGCACGGCCGTGCCTCTCAGAAATTACTTTTGGAAAGGAAAAAAACATGCTCCCGGTTCGGTTTTCTCGTCTGAATTTTTGTCCTTTTTTTCCTAGAAAAAAGTTCATTAAGACTTATCAACATGGGATCTAGTTTTCAAGATCTCGACGCGAGAATTCTAACGTGGAAAACTGTTCGAGATTTGGACGCATGGTTTAGAAGATAAATCATTTTGAATAAATGGATCTATGAAAAATAGAAAAAAATTCTAGATTGCGACAAGGAGCGCACATGCAGCGCTCTACTTGTTGCAACCTCGGGAGGTGGAAGTGATTTTTGGAAGAAGTACTCCTCAATTAGTGATTTCATAAAAATACCAAAAAAACCATGGAAGATATTGAAAATCCTCGGTCATGGCGTTGATAGGAAAGGTATGCCTCTCAAAGTTGTATCCATCTCTATTTTAATCTTCGAGTTCTGACACCTCTGCAAATCCATGCTTCCCTCTGCGAAGAGCCTATCTATTTACTTTATGTTATTTTACTTTTATTGTTGAGTCATCACCTTCTCATTTAAGCACCAGTTGGAGAGCACTATTGTCATTCTTATGCATTGAGTATAGTTAATGTTGGGTGTTACATGACTGGATCTCTTCTACCATGAATTATAATATTCAGTTGTTGCTTGAACTTCAGAGGTGCTCTACATTTATGTTTTGCGGTCTCTGAAATGGCTAGCGAGATACCATGTTAACATATTTTATCATGCTTGTTCTCACAAATTGTTGGCATCCAAAATATCTTATTATTGATCGCTAGTTGGTTATATTATTGGCATGAGTAAATATGAGACCTAAGTGTTATCATTCATATGGTTAGTTCATAATCTTTGTTGAAAACTTGAGCACTAGTTAAGCATATATACATCAACAAGAACAAAAAGAGTTTATAAAAGTTTCTTTTTATCACTTTCGGTTTATCAACTGAATTGCTTGAGGATAAGTGCTACCTCTTGAGCATGTGTTGGTTTTTGCTTGAAGAGGAAAGGGTGATGCAACAAAGTAGCGTAAGTATTTCCCTCAGTTTTTCAGAACCAAGGTATCAATCCAGTAGGAGAAAACGCACAAGTCACCTAGTACCTGCACAAACAATCAAGAAACTTGCAACCAACGCGATAAAGGGGTTGTCAATCCCTTCACGGCCACTCACAAAAGTGAGATCTAATAAAGATAGTAAAGTAAATTTTTTTGGTATTCTTGTTGTATAGATTGGGAAGTAAAGATTGCAAAATAGTAAATGAGATGCGATGTAAATAAAAGATATGCAATATAATAAGAAAGAGACCCGGGGCCATAGGTTTCACTAGTGGCTTCTCTCAAGATATCACATATTATGGTGGGTGAACAAATTACTGCCGAGAAATTGATAGAAAAGCGCATAATTATGAAGATATCTAAGGCAATGATCATGAATATAGGCATCACGTCCGTGTCAAGTAGACCGAAACGATTCTGCATCTACTACTATTACTCCACACATCGACCGCTATCCAGCATGCATCTTGAGTATTAAGTTCATAAGAACAGAGTAACACGTTAAGCAAGATGACATGATGTAGAGGGATAAACTCAAGCAATATGATATAAACCCCATATTTTTATCCTCGATGGCAACAATACAATACGTGCCTTGCTGCCCCTACTGTCACTGGGAAAGGACACCTCAAGATTGTACCCAAAGCTAAGCACTTCTCCCATTGCAAGAAAGATCAATCTAGTAGGCCAAACTAAACCGATAATTCGAAGAGACTTGCAAAGATATAAAATCATGCATATAAGAATTAAGAGAAGAACCAAATAATATTCATAGATAATCAAGTTCATAAATTCACAATTCATCGGATCTCGGCAAACACACCGCAAAAGAGTATTACATCGAATAGATCTCCAAGAACATCGAGGAGAACTTTGTATTGAGAATCAAAGAGAGAGAAGAAGCCATCTAGCTAATAACTATGGACCCGAAGGTCTGTGGTAAACTACTCACGCTTCATCGGAGAGGCTATGGTGTTGATGTAGAAGCCCTCCGTGATCGAATCCGGCAGATCGCCGGAAAAGTCCCCAAGATGGGATCTCACGGGTACAGAAGGTTGCGGCGGTGGAAAAGTGGTTTTGTGGTTCTCCTGATGTTTTTAGGGTATAAGAGTATACATAGGCGGAAGAAGTACGTCAGTGGAGCTACGAGGGGCCCACGAGGGTGGGGGCGCGCCCTCCTGCCTCGTGGCTACCTCGTTGCATCTCCGACTTCATCTCCAAGTCTTCTGGTCTGCTTTAGGCCCAAGAAAGATCATCGCGAAGGTTACAATCCGTTTGGATTTCGTTTGATATTCCTTTTCTGCGAAACACTAAAATAGGCAAAAAAACAAAAACTAGCACTGGGCCTCTGGTTAATAGGTTAGTCCCAAAAATAATATAAAAGAGCATATTAAAGCTCATTAAACATCCAAAACAGATAATATAATAGCATGGAACAATCAAAAATTATAGATACGTTGGAGACGTATCAATAAGCAATGAGTTAAGCCTGGGGGAGTTGATACGTCCCAAATGTATCCACTTCTCCAAACACTTTTTCTCTTGTTTTGGACTCTAATTTGCATGATTTGAATGAAACTAACCCGGTCTAGCGTTGTTTTCAGCACAATTGCCATGGTGATGTTGTGCAGAAATAAAAGTTCTTCGATTGAGCTGTAATTTTATGGAGAATATTTTTAGATATGAAAGATACCGCGAAGAGAACTGTTGGAGGGGGACACCAAGGAGCCACAAGCCCAGGGGGTGCGGCCACCCCCAGGGCGCGCCCTCAGGCTTGTGGGCCCCTGGAGCCTCCGGCAACCCTAATTCCAACTCCATATATACCTATTCGTGGAGAAAAAAAATCAGGGAGAAAGGATCATCATATTTTATGAGACGGAGCCGCCGCCACCTCCTGTTCTTCATCGGGGAGCTGATCTGGAGTCCGTTCAGGGCTCCAAAGAGGGGGATTCGACACCATCGTTGTAAGTGCATCTAGTGCCACCCCTAGTTGGCTTTGGAGTATTGACGACAAACCTGGTTGAGGGACTAATGTGTTTGTGAGAATTGCAGGATAACACAGGTAGTAGTCCCTCACAGATTCGGTTTACCTACCAGAGATGACCCCTAAAAATGTGTGAAGACATTGAAGACAATGGTGGTATGTGAAGATAATCACAATGAAGATTATGGCTCTAGAAGACATTCACGTGAATACTATGGAGTGCGAAGACATAGTTGTTTCTGTAAGTGCATCTAGTGCCATCCCTAGTTTGTATTGGAGTATCTACGACAAACCTGGTTGAGGGACTAATGTGTTTGTGAGAATTGCAGGATAACACAGGTAGTAGCCCCTCATTGATTCGGTTTACCTACCGGAGATGACCCCTAAAAATGTGTGAAGAAATTGAAGACAATGGTGGTATGTGAAGATATTCACAACGAAGATTATGACTCAAGAAGACATTCACGTGAAGACTATGGAGTGCGAAGACATAGCTGTTTCGTAGTTTCATTTTCTTCTTTGTTGAGTCATAGGAACCACCGTACTGTTAAGTGGGGTCCAAGTGAACAAAGTCAGAGTGACTAAAGTGATGCTCAACCAAATCATAAGTCTTTGAGCGAAGACAATGTGAGCAAATCTTTGCCGCATATGTTTGAAATCTGACCATTGGAACACGTGTCAGTTCCTTAGTGACCTAGGGTCATTTTGGACAAATTAGTTTGGGTTGCCTAGTGGCTATAAATAGCCCACCCCCTACACCATAAACTGGTGGCGGCTCAGAGTTAGTGCACGGCTTTTGTATTTTGAGAGCAACCCACCTCTGAAGCATTTGAGAGAGAGATCCTTGCGAGGACAAAGCCCAAAACACCCAGAGCCCAAAGAGTGTCTGGCATCACTGAAGTCTTTCTATTTGCGTGACCTGAAGACTTGTTACACTTGAGGACTGTGAATCCTCCAGCCGGTTAGGCATCGCGTTCTGAGCATCCAAGAGTCATTGTGGATTGCCGGTGAACGAAGTCTGTGAAGGTTTGGAAGTCTACCTTGAAACTTACCAGAGTGATTGGGCGGGGACTAGGTGTCCTTGACTCAAGGGGAATAAGGTGAAGACACGGTCTTCTGAGTTAAATCTCAGCCTCCCTAACCAGATGTACAGTTGTCACAGCAAATGGAACTGGTCCAACAAATCACTATACTCTCCAAGCTACTGGTTCTATCTCTTCCTTCTATTTACTTACAGTTTGTCTTCGTGAAGTCTTTTGCTTGCTTGTCTTATCTGTTTGACTTCACTGTGTGACGACTATTGTTGTTTGGCTTCATACTTTCTTCCATCTTGATCCATGCTACCTAGCTGCTAACAGTCTTCGTGCTCTAGCTTCATTACTTGCTTGACCATGGCTTGTCTAGTGTAGTCTACCTTCCGCTGCATGTTAATAGGTTCATTTCTATCATTTCTCTTCGAAACTTCCATGTTTTGAAGACTTTCA
>NC_041385.1:134294749-134461986 GCF_002162155.2 Triticum dicoccoides
CTAGCACTTTCAATTGGTATCGGAGCAAGGTACTCCCTTGTTCTGTGTGATTCGGTTTAACCACCTGGAGTTTTAGCTATGTCGATTGCAGGGATAATCAAAAGTCTCCGATGCATGCCCTGTCTTCGATGGCACTGATTACCCCTACTGGAAGAATAAGATGTGCTTGCATCTTGAAGCCATTGATGTCGATCTATGGTATGTCGTCAAGAACGGCATTCCCAAGACTGGTGAAGGTGTCACCCCTGCTGATGTCAAGAAGTTCGTTCAACTGGATTCTACTGCCAAGAACATCATCTGTGGTCATCTGACCAAAGGACAGTATGGCCGTGTGAGTGCTCTAGAAACGTCGAAGCTAGTATGGGACTGGCTCTCCAAGGTCAACGAAGGCATCTCAACCCAGAGAGATCAAAGGATCAATGTCCTTCGCAACCTCTTCAACCGCTTCAAGAGAAAGGACAATGAGAATGTCCAGCTCACATTTGATCGCCTCACTGACATCACAAATGAGCTTCATGCTCTGGGCGCCACTGAGATCACCAAGCATGAAATCGTCAAGACACTCCTGAGATCACTTGACAGCTCGTTTTACACCCTAGCCCTGATGATTCAAGAACGGCCTGACTTCAAGACACTCGATCCGTCTGACATACTTGAGAGGCTCAATACACATGAGTTTCAGCTATCTGAGAAAAGAGACATCTATGGTCCCAACTATGGTCGAACTCACACTTTGAAGGCAAAGGTTGTTTCCTCATGTGAAGAAGAATCCAACTGCAGTTCTGGTGATCCTAAAGACATTGGAAAGGAGCTTGCTATGCTTGTTAAGAAGTTCCAGAAGTTCACTAAGAAGAAAGGCTTCAGAAAGTCTTCATGATCCAGCTCAAGAAATGATGAAGCTTCTACTCATGACCACAGGAAGAGAACATGCCACAAGTGCAAGAAACCTGGTCAGTACATCTCTGAGTGTCCGCAGTGGGACAATGAAAACAACAAGAAGAAGAAGAACAAGGAATATGATTCTGATGACAAGAAGAAGAAGAAATCCTCAAAGTCTTCTTCCAAATCTTCATTGAAGTCTTCATCACACAAGAAGAGCTCATCTAGCAAGGCTCGTGCTTTTGTTGGCAAGGAGATGGATTCAGAGGAGGAGTCTGCTTCTGAGGAGGCGCAGGTGGAGTCTGAGGAGGAGTCCGACTCTGGCGTTGCAAGTCTGGCTCTAGCTACAGCCTATGTTGCCAAGTCCATCTTCAACACTGAAGACAATGGCTCCGTCACCAAAGCTGATGCTAATGACAAGGACGACTCCGCTCCCACCTACGGCTTCATGGCACGTGGTGCCAAGGTAAACTCACGCGATGCTTACTTTCAAACATCAAGTGAAGATGACTCTGATTGTGAATCCAAACCCAACTACAAAACACTTGCTAAAATTGCAACTGAACAACAGAAAGCTATAGAACATATTCAAAAACTGTTAGACAAAAGCGATGACCTGTTGGACAAAGAAATGACCGATCTCAGTCCTTAATTGAAGACATAAAAAATCTTCATGTTAAGTATGAGGAACTTGAAAGTCGTCATGAAACGCTCTCAACAACTCATGAAAAGCTTTCCTATGATTATCTTCAAAGGAAGCAAGAACTTGAGAAATTGAGAGTAGTTCATGAAGATCTTCAAAAAGAAAACGAGTCACTTCGCGCTCAACAGATCAGTCCCGCTCAGGAAGGATTTGAACCACCATGTCTAAAATGCCTTGAGCGTGATAACGCTACTTCTGTTGCTGAATGTTCTACTACTTCTACTGTTGCAATATCTTCAACTGTTGATGTGGTAACTAACCCCTCTGCTATGGATACCACCGCTATTGCTGATGAAAATGCTAGGTTGAAGACATTACTTGAGACAGGTGTCGGTGTCAAAACCGGCGGATCTCGGGTAGGGGGTCCCGAACAGTGCGTCTAAGGCTAATGGTAACAGGAGGCTGGGGACATGATGTTTACCCAGTTTCGGGCCCTCTCGATGGAGGTAATACCCTACTTCCTGCTTGATTGATCTTGATGATGTGAGTATTACAAGAGTTGATCTACCACGAGATCAGAGAGGCTAAACTCTAAAAGCTAGCCTATGGTATGATTGTTGTTGATGATGTTGAGTCCTACGGACTAAACCCTCCGGTTTATATAGACACCGGAGGGGGCTAGGGTTACACAAAGTCGGTTTACAGAGAAGGAGATCTACATCTGAATCGCCAAGCTTGCCTTCCATGCCAAGGAGAGTCCCATCCGGACACGGGACGAAGTCTTCAATCTTATATCTTCATAGTCCAACAGTCCGGCCAAAATATATAGTCCGGCTGTCCGGATACCCCCTTATCCAGGACTCCCTCAGTAGCCCCTGAACCAGGCTTCAATGATGATGAGTCCGGTGCGTAGATTGTCTTCGGCATTGCGAGGCGCGTTCCATCTCCGAATAATCCAAGATAATTTCCGAACACAAGGACCGTGTCCGGCTCTGCAAGATAACATTCCATATACCACCGTAGAGAGAATAATAATAATCCACGAATCTAATCCACTGACAATTCTTTGAAAAGTGACATCACGCCACGGTCCGGTTTTTATTCGAACCGTTTTCTACAACCTGCTTCTGCACACATTGCGAGGCGGTACGTTTGGCACGTCTTGTAAAAGCAGAGATCGTGTACCCTTATCGCGGGATCTCCATCAATATGGGTATGCGTAACCCAACCAGCGCCATTAATCGAGGCGCTTGGAAAAAATAAGAGATTTTGAGAGGCAAGTGGGGAGGCGCACACTCACATCGCCTTTATAAAGGGGCAGAGATCTCCCATTTTAACCCACGCCTTCTTCCTCCTTTGCTTATCCGTTCTCGCACCCTCGAGCTCCAGTGCCCAAGTTCTCACCTTCTCCGTAGGACCGCAGCATGTCCGGAGCGGGAGGCAAGTGGATGGCCTCCTCTGTCACAGAGGAGAACATTACCAAGCTTCGGGAGGCCGGATACCTCGCCGCTAATATCGCGCACAGGCTTCCAACAAAGGGACAGATTACCCCTATGCCGAAGTCTCGGGAGAGAGTAGTATTTCTCCCTCATTTCGTCCGTGGACTAGGGTTTCCACTCCACCCTTTCGTCCGCGGGCTTATGTACTACTACGGGCTAGATTTTCACGATCTGGCCCCGAATTTCGTCATCAACATCTCGGTGTTCATCGTCGTGTGCGAGGCCTTTCTCCGCATCAAGCCTCACTTTGGCCTGTGGTTGAAAATCTTCTGCGTTAATCCGAAGATCGTGAGCGGCCAACAAGCGGAGTGCGGAGGTGCCATGGTGGGCAGAATGCCCAATGTTACATGGCTCGATGGCTCCTTCGTAGAGACCATAAATGGGTGGCAATCAGGGTGGTTCTACATCATCGAGCCGCGCGATGCCAACTGGGTGGCGGCCCCCAAATTCAGATTCGGAATCCCCATGCGGCTCACTTCCTGGGAGAAGAAGGGCTTGGCCTGGGGCGAACCCATGGAGCTGACCGGACTCGAGACCTGCATCAGAAGTATGAGCGACAAGAAGATCAAGCTTGTCAACGTGGTCCAAGTCATGCTTATTCATCGGGTTCTCCCATGTCAAACACGGGCATTTGATATGTTGGAGTTTGACCCGGCCGAACACCAGATGCTGCTAGAGCTCTTCGGCACAACGCACAAAGAAATTTGGAATGTTTTGTTCAAGACCGGCGAAGTCCCTCCTCCCCTTTCCGAGGACCGGGGGCTTAGCGTAACGCGCCTCACCAGTCCGGTAAGTCCTCTGGTTATTACGAGATATTTCCTTAGTACATTCGGGGGAGGATTCTTAGGTCGCTATGCTGACCGAACGGGATTGGGTGGAGATGGCGGAGCGGATCGAATGTCCGGCCCCATTGCGTGAGGACCCAATAAGTGCACTCCTGGTGGAGATGCTGGTTCTGACGCCATACAAGGTGCCGGAGAAAAAGGCCGAAAAGAAGGCCACGGGGACCCGAAAGGGTCTTCGGCACGAGGCTGCACCCGACGCCTCGCCAGAAGAGGACGAGGCGCACTCCTCCCACGAGGGGGAGGAGAGGAAGGAGAAGAAGAAGAAGAAGAAGAAGGCCGCCTCAACTGAGGGGGTCGAAGGGCCCAAGAAGGCGGCCGCGGGGGCCAGAAAAAGTCTCCGGCGCAGGGCCGTGATAGAGTCATCATCCGAAGATGACGAAGAAGATTCCCCCCCCCCTGAGGACAGGGGGAAACGTGAAGAAATGCCCCCTCCCCGTACTAGGAATGGGAAGAAAAGGAAGGCCGTCCCGTCGGGGGAGGCCGGGATGCCGAAGAGGGGAAAGGCGTCCCCTCCGGACCAATCCACTACCGCCGCTTTCAGTGAAGAGGAGTGGCTGCCCAGGGGCAAACCCCTGGCGAGGTTGTAAGTATCCGCATTCCATAATATTTTTTGTGCCACTTTGACCTTATGGCTTTTAATGACGCCGAACACGTTTATGTAGTCCGGCCAGGTCCGATCTCGAGGAGTCCTCTTCGGAGGAGTTCCTGGTCGAGTCGGAGATGAATGCACTTCGGATGGCAACCTCCCAGCGACCTGTGGATGACACCGAGGTGTTGTCCCGGAGGATGCCAGAACAGGAGGTGGCGGTTCCGGAGACGCCCCAAGGCAAAATCTCGGGTGCAGGACACATGGGGGATGAGAACCCCATGGATTATGCTGACGGGAGCCATAGCAAGTCTGGCTCCCAGCCGGTTACTGCGCCAGAGCCTGCAAAGGTTCCGGATTCCAGTAAGCAGTCCCTCGTGAAGGGGGGCGAGCCGGCCGTGCCGATGACCTCCGCCCAGCCGGAGGCATCGGATAATCTATTGGAAGTGCTTCGAGGTGCTTCCATCGAAGATGAACACCGTACGCTTATGGGTACGGTGATTGAGAAGGTTCGGTCCGCCAAGAGCAGATTGACCGAAGCCTGCACCAGCCTGCTGACAGGCTTTGAGGTAAAGAAAGTGTGAGGAAATATCACCTGATAGACAGTAGCCCCTGATACTCTGGTTGGTGTTCGGAAAGAAAAGCCAAACGGAGGGTCAACTTAAAAACCGCAGGAAGCTAACAATATTTGTCTGTATGAACAAACAGGCACTGCTGCTGATCGCCGCTGCACGCACGGCTGAGGTTGCCGGACTCAAGCGCGAACTAGGGCAGGCCTAAGAAGAGCTCGGCCTCGTGAAGAAGCAGCTCAAGGAGAACAAAGGTAAGTGAAACCCCGTCCATATGTCGTATAGAGGGTAAAAAGTTGGTGATGCTAATAAAAAGCATCATGGCTTTTGATAGGGACTGCGACCAAAGTGGCGGCCCTGAAGGAAGCGCTGTCCGTGGCCGAAGCCAAGGCGGATACGGAGCGCACCGAGCGAGAGAAGCAAGATGCTCGGGTGGGAGAGGTGAAGCAGGAGCTCCAAGAGCTCGACAAGAAGTTCGGCTCCCTGGAGCATGACTACAAGACGCAAGCGTCTGAGCTACCAAAGGCCCTCCAGAGCGCGGCCGACGCCAAGGCCGAAGCCCAAAAGGCCCTCCAGGAAATCCAGCCGGCCAAGAAGATAGCGGAGCATAAGGCATTCTTTATGCAAAGCAAGCATGTGGAGGAGTCATTTCTTTTACTTACACAAATCCGGAGCTCTCCAGGGGCATTCGCAGATCTACCACGTAGCATTTCGAATGCCACAGAGTTCTATCGCGCTGAAGAGGGGAGCTCTACGGAGAAGCTGTTCTGGTCCCAATATACTGGGACCGAACATCCGATGCCTCTAAGAGACCAGCTGAAGCAGCTGGTCGAACTCCACAATGCGGCCGAACAGGCGATGAGGGACCTCATAGTCTGGATGTGGCCTGGCGAGCCCCTGCCCGGCAGCTACTTTCGCCTGGTGAAGCGGATGGTGCATGCCTGTCCACGACTAGAAGTTATCAAGCAGTCCGCATGTATTGAGGGTGCCTGATGGGCCTTTGCCCGTGCAAAGGTGCATTGGGGCAATCTCGATGGTGAGAAGCTCGTGAAGGATGGACCCCCGGAGGGAAAGGAGCATCGCTGACCCGAAAAATATTATGATGGCCTTATGAAAGGCGCTCGGCTTGTAGCAAATGAATGTCCTAAGAACATAATTTTTGAGTGAATATACTCACGTCGTTCATGTGAAATGAGAACGGGTTTATTTGTGCTATGCAACACTTTGTTTGATTTAAAATATTACGTTCTCTGCGGCCGTTTATCAAAATCTGAAAGTAGGCCAGTCGTCGGCTTCCGCCCCCTTGTAACTAGTACTGGGGTGTTTGTGGAAACCCAAACACTCTTTATCCAAATTTTTGGTCCTTCAAGGAGGTATTTAGCGCAGCGAACGAGGCAATCGGACTATTCGGCTTTATAACTCTCACTTGGCCATAGAAGTCTATAATTTTAAATTTTGGCGAAGGCCCTTGAGGGAGTCCTGGATTAGGGGGTGTCCGGATGGCCGGACTATGACCTTTGGCCGGACTCCCGGACTATGAAGATACAAGATTGAAGACTCCGTCCCGTGTTCGGATGGGACTTTACTTGGCGTGGAAGGCAAGCTTGGCGATACGATATGAAGATCTCCTCCCATTGTAACCGACTCTGTGTAACCCTAGCCCTCTCCGATGTCTATATAAACCAGAGAGTTTTAGTCCGTAGGACGAACAACAATCATACCATAGGCTAGCTTCTAGGATTTAGCCTCTTTGATCTCGTGGTAGATCCACTCTTGTACTACCCATATCATCAATATTAATCAAGCAGGAGTAGGGTTTTACCTCCATCGAGAGGGCCAGAACCTGGGTAAAAACATCGTGTCCCTTGTCTCCTGTTACCATCCGCCCAGACGCACAGTTCGGGACCCCCTACCCGAGATCCGCCGGTTTTGACACCGACATTGGTGCTTTCATTGAGAGTTCCTCTGTGTCGTCACCTTTAGGCCCGATGGATTCTTCGATCATCAACCACGACGCGGTCCAGGGTGAGACCTTTCTCCCCAGACAGATCTTCGTATTCAGCGGCTTCACACTTCGGGCCAACTCGCTTGGCCATCTGGAGCAGATCGAAAGCTACGCCCCTGGCCTTTAGGTCAGGTTTGGAAGTTTAAACCACAAGGCCGACATCCGCGGGGACTTGATCTTCGACGGATTCGAGCCACGGCCGAGCACGCCACACTATCCCGATGGGCATGATTTAGCTCTGCCGCCGGACAACGGCCAGAGCATCGCTCAGGTGCCCGCTCCGACCATTAGCTCGGAGCCAACCGCGCCAATTGGGGACGGACGGTTGGACGCCGCCCCAGGAGCCGCAATCCCTACGGCGATAGAGCCGAACACCAGCCCAGTCCTTCGCAAGGCCCGTTACTCCAAGGTGCCGAACTCCGTATATCCCGCACCCCTTCCGATCAAACCCGATTGGGCTCCGATCATGGAGTTCACCACCGCGGACGTCTTTTAGCACTCGCCCTTTAGCGATATCCTGGATTTAGTAAAGTCTCTCTCTTTGTCAGGAGAGCCCTGGCTGGACTATGATTAGCAGGGTTGGGATGCAGACGACGAAGAAAAATTCGAAACCCACCCACCACCCACTTTATAGCCACTGTCGACGATCTAACCGACATGCTCGACTTCGACTCCTAAGACATCGACGGTATGGAAACCGATGAAGGAGACGAACAAGAACCAGCACCTATAGGGCACTGGAAAGCCACCTCATCATACGATGTATACATGGTGGACACACCTAACAGAAATGACAACGAGGATCAAAAGGGCGCAACCAGGGATTGCTCCCTCGAAAAACAATCAAAGCGGCGGCGTAAGCGCAAAGCCAAGCCCCACCTCGACAAAGACCCAGCCATAGAGCAGGGTGAATCAATGGAAGACGAACATGCCATCGAGCAACCGTCCAAACAGGGCGGACAATCCGAACAACCCATCCCCGGGAAAGATAATAGTCCGGACGACCTCACGCCGGACAAAATGTTGGAACATCAGAACCTCCACCAAAGGCTTGTTGCCACTGCACGTAGCCTGAAAAAGCAGAAGTAGAGGCTCAAAACAGTGGAAGATGCACTCAGGATCAGATGGGGCAAAGTACTCAATACCGCACACAGGTACGGCAACAGTCGTCACACAAAGAGCTATCCAAAGCGGAAACTACTAGCGGAATTTGATGAAGAGGCCATAAAGCCCCCACAGTCAAAAAATAAGGAAGCCACAAGGTCAGATAGATGACCCCATGATCGATCTCAAGCAACAAAGGGCGCCGCACTCAGTACGGTGCGTAATCTGTCCAAGAATTCGCATCGAAAAACTGGCCCAACCAGATCCATCTATGGGCCAAGAAAGCAAGCTCCAGTGAGCAATGCAATGCAAAAAATATCCGAACATCGCGACACACCTAAATACAGGGGCGCCGCACATCCCCTATGTTTCACCGATGAGGTGCTGGATCATGAATTTCCAGCGGGATTCAAGCCCGTGAACATAGAAGTATACGACGGAACAACAAACCCTGGAGTCTGGATCGAGGATTATATCCTCCACATACACATGGCCAGAGGAGATGACCTCCACGCCATAAAATACTTACCCCTTAAGCTCAAAGGGACAGCCCGGCATTGGCTTAATAGCCTTCCTGAAAACACCATCGGAAGTTGGGAAGCGCTTGAGGATGCTTTCCAGGCAAACTTTCAAGGGACCTATGTCCGACCTCCGGATGCAGATGATCTGAGTCATATAACTCAGCAGCCCGGAGAGTCAGCCTGGAAACTCTGGAACAGATTCCTTACTAAAAAGAATCAGATAGTCGACTGTCTGGACGCCGAGGCCCTAGTAGCTTTCAAACATAGCGTCCGAGACGAATGGCTCGCGAGACACCTCGGCCAAGAAAAGCCAAGAACAATGGCCGCATTAACAAGCCTCATGACCCGCTTTTGTGCAGGAGAGGATAGCTGGTTGGTAAGAAGCAGCACCAGCGACCCGAATATGTCTGAACCCAGAGATGGGAATGGGAAACCGCGCCGTAACAAAGAACTGCGCCGGATCAAGGACAACAGCCCGACGAGCACGGCAGTAAACGCCGGATTCAAAAGCTCTCGGCAAAATCAGACTAAGCTGCCCCCCAAAGATGACAGGGATGAGCTATCCAACCTCAACAAAATCTTGGACAAAATATGTCAAATCCACATTACTCCCGGGAGACTTGCAAACCATACCCACAGAGATTGTTGGGTCTTCAAGCAGTCCGGCAAACTCAACGCCGAACACAAGGGGCTCGACACACCAAGCGAGGATGATGACGCACCCCACAAGCAGAACATCGGAGAACAAAAGAAGTTCCCACAAGAAGTCAAGACAGTAAATTCACTTCAGATGACAAAAGGGAAAAACAAAACGGCACTTACGAAGGAACACGCCGTACGGCCAGCCCCAGAGGAGCACCGCCACTGGTTGTTACAACCACCTTTGATCATCAGGATTACTCCAGACGAGCCCAGAACGCAGGCTGGACTGGCTTGGTCTTGAATCCGATTATTAACGGACTCCATTTTACAGAAGTCATTATGGACGGCGGCAGTGACTTGAACCTGTTATATCAGGACACAATCCGCAAACTAGGGGTAAACCCAGCTATAATCCACCATGGCAACACTTCCTTTCAAGGAGTCACGCCGGGTCCAGATACCCAGAGTATGGGTTCCCTTTCGTTAGAAGTCACGTTCGGCTCACCCGACAACTTCCGAAGCGAAAAGCTAACATTCCACATCGCCCCATTCGTAAGTCGCTATCAAGCGCTACTGGGACGTGAAGCTTTCGCCCGCTTTAACGCAATACCGCATTATGCATCCCTTACACTTAAAAGGCCCGGCCCACGAGGCATCATTTCATTACAGGGGAATATAAATTGACCCCCAAAGTACGGGCAAAGGTGCGGCCGCCTGGACAGCCGCCCACTAATCCAGCCCTACCATCCCAGACACGGCTCGACGAGTCCGGCGTAAACGTACATATGCTTAATAGCCGCATAACCCTGTACAAGGGGCTTCGCATGTTCATGCTAGGAGACAATACGGCTCAATTCTTGCTCCAACTATATTTTGTTTATTTTAATATAGATTTCTCGCACACTTATTTTTTTACTAAGTTCCTCTCTTTCGCAGACGAACATCGTGTTACGCCTGTCCAGGATACGGCACAATGGAGACACAGGTGCAGACGTGCAGCAGGGATCCTTTTCAACGATTCTTTTCATATTAAGACCCTGTGTAAACCTTTTTTACTGTCTCTTCTTGACAACATCCCCCGCTTTTCGCTATAACCGAGGAGGAGGCTGGCGTCTTGGCATGTGGCCACGTCAAAAAATTTGCGCGTACCTGGACACCAGGGGCTTTTTTACCAAGGGCTCTATTTCGGCCCGTCTTCATAAAGACCGAATACCTTAGGGAGTGTTCGGCGTCGCGAGTTTGGCCTTATATGCATCAGCTCCGAATCATGTCTTTGGTCGAATGTTGGGTTTGCCCGGCTCCTGTGTTTTGCTGCCTTATGTTCCGCTATATCGGCTAACGCGGCACCAGGAGAACAACTGCGATTGTGCCCCGGTTCGACCAGGCGAGCACCCCAGTAGAGAAAGCCGAAAACTGACTGTCATGATATAGCGAGAGACTGGTCAACCACTCGATGACTTTTGGAATCTTTAGGATTCCTCCGCATTAACGAAGGGCCGCTTCCCGGTTAGGCACACTCGCTCCCCGAATTTGGGTGAGCGCGGTGCCCCTAGGGGCTATTCAGTAGCCCCACTGTCAAACTCCTATGGCTAAGTGAAAGTGATAAAGCATTATAGTCCGGTTGCCTAGTTTGCCACGCCACCACCTCCTTCATAGGACCAAGACGTTGGATTAAGTGTGAAAATGCGCCTTTTTGCGAACACCCCCGCATTCTATGTGTGGGGGCTGAAGCCAACGACTGCCATCTTTCAGGTTATATACACATATATACATTAAACGGCCGCACAGGAGGCATCATAATTCTTGCAAGCACAAGTATAAAAAGCCTTTATATTCCATCAAAATATTCATTTTACAATAGTACACGCTATTCGAACACAACATCCTTCGAGCACTGCGACTCTATTAAACGAGCGCCATGAAGAACTTTGTCAATGTAGTGCTTGGCAGGTACTCGGCTTTCATCCGAATCCCGGGATGCAACAACACTAGCCTTCATATCCACCCAGTATGTTTTGACATGGGCAAGAGCCATCTGTGCGCCCTCTATGCACGCCGACCTCTTCATTGCATCAGCATGCGGCACCGAACCAAGGAACTATTGCACCAAGCCAAAATAACTCTTCGGCTCCGGCTTCTCCGGCCCCAGACGACTCGCAACATACCTCATGGCGAGTCCGGATAACCTATTCAGCTCCACCCAGGTGGCCAAATGGTCGGATACCGAAAGTGGGTGTTCTGGATTGTGAAACTGCGACCAAAAAAGCTCTTCCAATCCATGGTCACCTCGGCCACGGAAGTGTTCGGTCGCATCCGCCGCACTAGCTGCCAAATCCAGATAAGTGTTTTCCGCACTCCACTGCCGGTCTAACAGAGCATACTTGGGGTCTCCGAACTTCATCCACAACATATAGGGCTTTCCAGCCGTGATATCTCCGGCCTGACGCAACTCCTCCTTCATAGCTCTCATTGCAGAGCGAGTATCCTTGGCCTCGGCAGTGATCTTTTCAAGGTCCATCTGAGCCGCCCTATCTTCTTGTTCAAGAAATTTACAGCGGTCGGTAGCATCCTTCAATTTTATGGCCATCTCGGCTATTACCTTCTTGCTCTGGCAGTGAGCAGCCTGTTCGGCTTTTAGCTCTTCATGCGCTTTAACGGCAGCCGCATCACTTCTCCTTGATTGCTCCTTGGCTCGGGCAAGTTCCGCCCGAAGGTTCTCCACGGCAGCAGCACCATCTACATTAAGCACATATATATAAGGCCCGAGCATCGAGCTCCTATTACCAGGTGTCTTTGGAACATACCTTGTACCTCCTCTAGCCGCTTATTTACAAGCGCGATGTCGGCATCTGCTATGTCAAGTTGCCGCTTTAGCTCGGCAGATTCATCAGTCCGGATAGCCACCGAACGCCTCGCCACCTTCATAGAAAAGGCGACATATTATACCTGGGGTTATGATCCTCTCTGCGCCGTCACTCTTGACGACACACAAAGTCTCAGGGGCTACTATTTATATAGGGCGCATTTAATATGTGGCTCTACCAAAAGGTACACCTTTCTACGTACCTCAAAGCCTGTTAGTAAACTCGTGGCAACCTCGTACAATCCGCTTTCCGCGGATGAAATCCTTCCAATCACCGTATTCATCAACATACGGTGTTCTTCTGAGATGGACGTCCTCCCAAGCAGAACCTTCAGCCCCTCCGACCGCGCACCAGAGGGTGCCGGACTAGCCTGACGACCTTTTCCAGGGTCCGGACTTGGAAAAACCCTCCGAGACGACACCTCGGGGTCGCCTGCCTCGTGAGATGGTGCAACAAGGGGAGGCGTTTCGCTCTCTATCATCTCCGGACGAAGATCCCCTGAAGATGAGCTCTGCTGAGAAGGGTTGAGATCCGAACTGCAAGGTAATGTTTCGGTTATCTTCCTCAGAAATAACACAGGAGTGTCATTCATTATGGAGCCCCTCCCTTCACTTACGTCTCGGGGGAGAGCGGGTCCCCTTTAGGGGGCGATTCGGCCGGGGCGTTCTCCGGTGCCGAACCCTCTGGCAATGATTTCTTCCCCTGTTTTGAGGCCATCACCTCCGGGTCTTCAGAGGCGGTCCTTTTCTTTCCCTGGTCGGGGGAATTTTCGATTCTTCCCTTCGTAACAGCCTCCTTCGCGGAGGCGGTAGCTCCTTGGTTCCCCCCTTCGCCTTATGTCAAAAGCACGACCTCCAGCATCCTAGTTAGCATGGGATTCAGCGCGGTCTCGGGCAGGGGGGCTAGACACCTGATAAGCTTTGCCTTCACTATCCACTCATGTTCAAAGGACAACTCTGATAAGGGTAATTTTGTGATGAAAATACGGATGGTGTGTCCAAATACGGGGCTACTTACCTTAGCATCCAGGCGATTGCAGCTCAGACCTGCGTCCTCGGATAAATATGGACACCTTGCTTGTGATCCGAAGAACAATTTGTACATCTCCACAGGTGTCGCGCCCATGAAATGTTGGAGGACTCGCGGTCCCTCCGGATTAAATTCCCACAGGCGGAGAGGGCGACGTTTGCAGGGCAGTGCGCGGCGAATCGGCATAACTTGCGCCACTATGGTCAAATTGATATCTCTTTCTAGAAGATCTCGAATGCGGTCCTGCAGCAAGGGCACGTCTTTGGGCGGCCCCCAGATAAGTCCTTCATTAACCCATGACACTAGCCATGGTGGGGGACCCGAGCGAAAAGTAGGTGGCGCCACCCATGTGGTGCCCCTGGGGGCTGTGATGTAAAACCAGTCCCGTTGCCATAAGCCGAACTCCTCTTGAAAAGAGCCCTCGGGCCATGGAGCGTCGGCCATCTTGCTTATTATAGCTCCTCCGCACTCAGCGTGCTGCCCCTCGATCATCTTCGGCTCCACCTTGAAGGTTCTTAGCCGCAATCCGAAGTGAGGAGTAATATGGAGGAAGGCCTCACACACGACAATGAATGATGAGATTTGGAGGATGGACTCCGGAGCTAAGTCATGGAACTCCAGCCCGTAATAAAACATAAGTCCCCTCACGAAGGGATCAATCGGGAAGCCTAGCCCCCGAAGGAAGTGAGATGCGAACACCACGCTCTCACCGGGCTGGGGAGTGGGAATGGCCTGCCCTTGAGCAGGAAGCCTATGCGAGATTTCTTCGGTTAGATACCTGGCATCTCTCAGCTTTCGCACATCTTCTTCTGTACCGGAGGAAGGCATCTACCGGCCTTGAAGGTCGGAGCCGGACATCGTCGAAGGTCCGAAGCGCCTAAAGCTAGAGCTTTGGGTGTTGGAACTCGAAGCGAGGGGCGGATTCGATTGGATTGAGAAGAAAGGAGTCGACCCTTGGTCTCATTATAAAGGAGTTGAATACCAAGAGCCCTCCCCGTAACCGTTTGGGACTCGCTTTCAATTAGGGAGTCATACCAAAGGCACGGTTTGGTTAACCACGCCCGTATTGATGAGAATCCCATAATAAGGGGACACGATCTCTGCTTTGACAAGACGTGCCAAGGAAACCGCCTCGCTAAACGCGCTGAGGTGGAACAGTAAAACGATTCAAATAAAGGCCTGGCCGTGACATGACATCACGCTGCGGAATACGTCAGCAGATTAGATTTGTGCAAATATTATTCTCTCTACGGTGGTATCTGGAACTTATTTTGCAGAGTCGGACACTATCCTTGTGTTCAACATCTTCTATGAAGTATTCAGAGGAGGAACCCGTCTTGCAATGCCGAAGACAATTTGCGCGCCGAACACGTCGTC
This sequence comes from Triticum dicoccoides, assembly GCF_002162155.2. Classification (NCBI taxonomy): domain Eukaryota; kingdom Viridiplantae; phylum Streptophyta; class Magnoliopsida; order Poales; family Poaceae; genus Triticum; species Triticum dicoccoides. Next base: position 134,309,313 of record NC_041385.1, read on the forward strand.
ATTGAAGCCTGGTTCAGGGGCTACTGAGGGAGTCCTGGATTAGGGGGTGTCCGGATGGCCGGACTATGACCTTTGGCCGGACTCCCGGACTATGAAGATACAAGATTGAAGACTCCGTCCCGTGTCCGGATGGGACTTTCCTTGGCGTGGAAGGCAAGCTTGGCGATACGATATGAAGATCTCCTCCCATTGTAACCGACTCTGTGTAACCCTAGCCCTCTCCGGTGTCTATATAAACCGGAGAGTTTTAGTCCATAGAACGAACAACAATCATACCATAGGCTAGCTTCTAGGGTTTAGCCTCTTTGATCTCGTGGTAGATCCACTCTTGTACTACCCATATCATCAATATTAATCAAGCAGGAGTAGGGTTTTACCTCCATCGAGAGGGCCCAAACCTGGGTAAAAACATCGTGTCCCTTGTCTCCTGTTACCATCCGGCTAGACGCACAGTTTGGGACCCCCTACCCGAGATCCGCCGGTTTTGACACCGACACCCCTAGTATTTGGAAGGCTGAATTGGGGCGTTATACATGCCTAAATGGGAAATGCCGATTCCTCGCCTTAAGCGGAAAAATCTTTAGGGATTTTAGTACCTCACGAACAGCGACCAGCTCTCGCCGCATCATGACGGTCAGTTTTTGGCTTTCTCTACTGAGGTGCTCGTCCGGAAGAACCGGGACACAATCGCAGTAGTTCTCCCTGCGCTACCTTAGCCGATATAACGGAACGTAAGGTACCAAAACAAGGGAGCCGGGCTAACCCAACTATTGACCCAAGAGATGATTCGGAGTTGATGCATATAATGCTATAAGTTCGGGGTGCCGCACTGTTGAAAGTGTTCGGACTTTTCTTGCCATATTATGGGGCTCGATAAGAAGCCCCTGGCAAACTGACCGTACCAAAACGTACGGATGCCATATTGAATAAATATTCAACAGAAAATATGAGGATAGTAATAAGAAGCTGACGCTATGTACTACTTCCATTTTATTTGGACAATACGGCAAAACATAGGTGTACAATTGATGCATTAAGCAGAAACAAATAAGACTCTTTGACATATCCTATCCAAGGGCAGGCTACGTGCGGGTATGTAAGAACAGGTATAACAATCATTGAAGGAGACCACTTGAGTATTCCCTTGTGTGCAAAAGCCTCTTGCCTCCTTTGTACCCCCTCCATAATGAGTCCGGCTATCCGATCTCTTCTGAAGGGGCTGCTTGAAAGTGGGGTCCTAAAAAAGGGAGAAAATAGTATGCGGGCCTCCTGGCGGCTGAACCGCACTCTGGCCGCATTGTCATCTCGCCTCCACCTATGCCCATGGTATTTTGAGCGCGTAGTTGTGCACGTGTGGTACGAACGCCGCTTGAATGGGGCTGGGGTGGAGGCCGGATTGCTAATCGAGCTCTTGGCATGCCTGACGGTCCTGTTGCGGGGTTCTCCGGACTCGCTTGACTGTGTTCGGGGATGTCGCGGCCGAATTGGATGTTTGTCGGAAGAGGCTGCTTTGTACTTCTGCCGCGAGGGCCGCAATATGCTCTTCCATACAGAGGGAGCGGTCTGTATATCCATTGACTGTTATGAACCCACGAGGTCCTGGCATCTTGAGCTTGAGGTATGCATAGTGTGGTACCGCATTGAAACGAGCGAACGCGGTTCGTCCGAGTAGTGCATGGTAGCCACTACGGAAAGGGATGATATGGAAGATTAACTCCTCGCTTCAGAAGTTATCCGGAGATCCGAAGACCACTTCCAGTGTTATTGAGCCCGTGCAGTGGGTCCCTACCCCTGGAATTACACCTTTGAAGGTGGTTTTGGTGGGTTTGATCCGTGACAGGTCAATGCACATTTTGCACACTGTGTCCTGATAAAGCAGGTTCAGGCTGCTGCCACCGTCCATGAGGACTCGCGTGAGGTGGAATCCGTCGATGATTGGATCAAGGACCAATGTGGCTGAGCCGCCATGATGGATGCTGGTGGGATGGTCCCTGCGATCAAAGGTGACCGGGCAGGATGACCGTGGGTTGAATTTCGGGCCGACGGGCTCCATCGCATAGACATCCCTAAGTGCACGCTTTCGCTCCCGTTTGGGGATGTGAGTGGCATAGATTATGTTCACCGTTTTTACCTGGGGGGGGGGGATTTCTTCTGCCCTCTGGTGTTCGGACGCCGGGGCTCCTCGTCATCATCGCTGTGCAGCCCCTTGTCCTTGTTCTCGGCGTTTATCTTGCCGGCCTGTTTGAACACCCAGCAATCTCTGTTAGTGTGATTGGCTGGTTTGTCGGGGGTGTCGTGAATGTGGCACGAGCGGTCGAGTATGCGGTCCAGACTGGACGATCTCTGATTGTTCCTTTTGAACGACTTCTTCCGCTGACCGGATTTGGAGTTGCTGAATCCGGCGTTGACTACCGTATCCTACGCATTGTCGCCATTGTTCCGGCGTTTGTGTATGTTGTGCCATGGCTTTTCGTTACTGTCACGGATATTTGAAGTGCCAGGGTTTCCTGGCGCGGTGTTGCTGTGAGCCAGCCAACTGTCCTCGCCCACGCAAAAGCGAGTCATTAGTGTCGTGAGTGCCGCCATGGTCTTTGGTTTTTCTTGGCCGAGGTGCCGGGCAAGCCACTCGTCACGGATATTATGCTTAAAGCCCGCTAGGGCCTCGGCATCCGGACATTCGATAATTTGGTTCTTTTTAGTTATGAACCGAGTCCAGAGTTTCCTGGCTGACTCTCCGGGCTATTGGGTAATGTGACTTAAGTCATCAGCATCCGGTGGCCGCACATAGGTGCCTTGGAAGTTATCAAGGAATGCGTCCTCAAGATTTTCCCAACTGCCAACGGAGTTTGTTGGCAGGCTATTCAGCCAGTGTCTGGTTGGCCCTTTAAGCTTGAGTGGGAGATACTTGATGGCATGTAGGTCATCACCGTGGGCCATGTGAATGTGGAGAAGAAAATCCTCAATCCACACCGCGGGGTCTGTTGTGCCATCGTATGACTCGATGTTGACGGGTTTAAACCCTTTTGGGAATTCATGTTCCATTACTTCATCAGTGATGCAGACAGGGTGTGCGGCGCCTCTGTGCCGGGCTATGTCGCGGCGTAGTATGATTAGGTCTGGTCGGTTATATCCGGCCCAGCCGGATTTGTCAGTATTGTATCCGGCATGACGATCGGTGTTATATATGAGCTATGGCGCGCCCCCGTGATCCGTAGATCAATCTTGGTTGTCCTGCATTGTTTTCCAATATGTATCGCAGGTCCTGCGTATTGCCCCAGGCCGTAGTGAACTGACGTGGGGGTGCGGGCTGGTGTCCGATCTGATATTCCGTTTTATCCCGGCCGCGAGGTGGCCGGTCACCCTCATCTTGTGCTGGAAGTTCAGGCTCTTCGGCCTCTTCTTCTAGCGGTTTATGCTTTGGGTATCCCTTGCTCGGGGGCTCGAGTCCGTATTCCTCGGCCCCCAGGACTTTGGTCCATCTGTCTGCGAGCATATCTTGGTCAGCTTGGAGCTGCTGCCACTTCTTTTTCAGGCTTCTTGAAGTGGCTATAAGCCTGCGCTTGAAGCGCTCCTGCTCTATGGGATCCTCTGGTACACCGAATTCATCATCACCGAGGCTCACCTCGTCTTCGGAGGGAGGCATATAGTTGTCGTCCTCCAAGTATCCGTCCATCGCCTGTTCATCTGGGATAGCTTGCTCGTGTTCCTGTTTTGCTTGATCGAAGGTGGGTTGATCAGGATCGTATTGCTCTTCGGCGCCATCTGGATTTTCTTCTCCAGTGCTGGTATTGTGGTGGCGAGGCTTGGAGCGGCGCCGATGATGCCCATGTTTTGCTTTCTTCCCCGAGGGGTTATCTCTCGTTGTCTCATCATTGTTGGTTTCCTTGGGAGTATCCACCATATATATATCATATGAAGAGGTGGCGGTCCAGTGCCCTGTGGGCGGTGGTTCCTGTTCTTCTCCCGCATCGTCGTCTATACCGTCGATGTCTTCGGAGTTGAAGTTAAGCACGTCGGTCAAGTCATCGACCGTGGCTATTAAGTGGGTGGTGGGTGGGTAACAAATTTCTTTGTCGCCAGCTTCCCACTCGAGTCGGACATAGTTCAGCCAGGAGTCTCCCGACAAAGAGAGAGACTTCAAAGAATTCAGCATGTCTCCGAGGGGTGAGTGCTGAAAGATATCCGCGGTGGTAAACTTTGTGACTGGAGCCCAGTTAGATTCAATGCGCACGGATGTGCGCGGTCTAGAACACACGACCGGAGATGAATACGGGGGTCCGGAGACACAGATCCCTTTAGGAGAGGAGTCTGTGTTCGGCTCCAATGCCGAGGAGTGTGCAGCCTCCGGGGCGGGGTCCAGCCACCCGTCCTTGGCAGGAACGACCTGCTCGGGAATAAAGTCCGGAGCCATAGCAGGTGCGATCTTCCGAATACTGTCCGACTGCCGATCTAGGTCAGGCACGTCATGATTGTCTGGCGTTCCTGACATGGGCCCGAATCCGTCGAAGATCAAGTCTCCGCGGATGTCGGTCGTGTAGTTTAGGTTTCCAAACCTGACCTGATGGCCAGGGGCGTAGATATCGATCTGCTCCAGATGGCCAAGCGAGTTGGCCCGTAGTGCGAAGCCACCGAACACGAAGATCTGCCCGGGGAGGAAAGTCTCGCCCAGGAAAGCGTGGTTGAAGGTTGGAGAAGACATCTAACCTTGTAGCGACGACACAGAGGAACTCTCAATGAAAGCACCAACGTCAGTGTCAAAACCGGCGGATCTCGGGTAGGGGGTCCCGAACTGTGCGTCTAAGGTTAATGGTAACAGGAGGCTGGGGACACGATGTTTACCCAGGTCCGGGCCCTCTCGATGGAGGTAATACCCTACTTCCTGCTTGATTGATCTTGATGATATGAGTATTACAAGAGCTGATCTACCACGAGATCAGAGAGGCTAAACCCTAAAAGCTAGCCTATGGTATGATTGTTGTTGATGATGTTGAGTCCTACGGACTAAACCCTCCGGTTTATATAGACACCGGAGGGGGCTAGGGTTACATGAAGTCGGTTTACAGAGAAGGAGATCTACATCTGAATCGCCAAGCTTGCCTTCCACGCCAAGGAGAGTGCCATTCGAACAAGGGACGAAGTCTTCAATCTTATATCTTCATAGTCCAACAGTCCGACCAAAGTATATAGTCCGGCTGTCTGGATACCCCCTTATCTAGGACTCCCTCAACAGGGATGTACAAAAGTATCAAAGGGCATCAGACACTATGTGATGTCCTCAAAAAGCAGATTCTGAACCGAAACCCTAGGAAAGAGGGTGTTTGGTTCGAGAGGAAAATGAATGTTGATGGTTCTTACTGGAAACCTGAGCAGTACCCCAAAACCACATGGGTTGCAGCAAAGGGACCTTTAGTGGACCCATCCACCTTACCTGGCTTCACTTGTGCTAACCCAATTGTCATTGATGAATCTTTTGATGTAAACTATAAACTGTTTAAGAATCAGAAAGGTGAAGTGTTTGCCAGGTATATCAGTACTAACTGCAGGAATGGACCACCTACGAATAAGATCTGGGTGCCCAAAAGATGTCTTGAGAATCTTCCTGTGAATGTCATCATGACACCACAGGGGAAGAAGACAAACCCTAGACCAAAGGCTTCATATGGTCCAAAGGCTTCATACAGACAGAGGACTCACCCGAGTCACCCTAACGCCAATGTTTTGCAGGGAAATCATACTCAGATGTATGAATATGGGCGTGTTTCTTCAAACCGCTATGTTCATAAAACTAAGAACTTTTCTGCTTATTCATATGAGTATTATTCACCTCCTGCAAGGCTATTTGCTAGGGCTCCAAAGCCGAAGTTCTCCCATGTTACACTTAGACTCATTGCTTCGAAACCACCCCTGAAAATGTGGGTGGTTAAGAAAACTTGACTCTCTTTTGCAGGGAAAGGTCTCTAGCCGGAAATCAAAAGCATCCGATGCTATTTCTGGGGACCTAAAACATCTTGTGGGGCGCAAGATAAAATGCCGAAATGGCCTTACTATGTATTTTGTTCCTGAATCGCTGGACAATCACCCTATCAGTCCTAACCTTGATTTGAGCTTTGATAATCCTCTTGTCTGTCAAATGTTTATGCTTCACAATACTCTTGGTGAAGCCTATCCCCCTAACTGTACTGTAGGGTATGACACCAAAGTCTTCAGAATGGATTATGGACAGTGGATGCACTAATCATATGACTGGTGATCGAAGTCTTCTGATGGATTCAACACTACGTCCATCAGACAAGAGCCACATCACATTTGCTGATACTGGTAAAAGCAAGGTATTGGATCTAGGTAGAGTTGCAATCTCAAAGGATCAGCACATGGATAAAGTGATGCTTGTTGAATCCCTTGGTTTCAACTTAATGTCTGTCTCAATGCTTTGTGACTTGAACATGATTGTGATATTTGGAATATATCGTTGCCTTGTTCTAATGGAATAAGACAAGTCTCTAGTATTTGAAGGGTATCGAAAAGATGATTTGTACATGGTAGATTTCTCAGCAGGACCACAACTAGCTGTATGTCTTCTGGCAAAAGCTTCATAGTGCTGGCTCTGGCATCAGAGGCTAGGGCATACTGGCATGAGGAACCTATACACTCTCGCAAAGAAGAAACGTGTCTTAGGAACCAAGGACATCAAGTTCAAGAAGGATCATCTGTGTGGTGCCTGCGAAGCTGGAAAGATGACTAGGGCCAAGCATCCCTCGAAGACAATCATGATGACATCTCAACCCTTCGAGCTGCTACACATGGACTTATTTGGCCTTACTCACTACTCTACTCTCACTACTACTGCTTGTCTATATGGCTTCGTCATTGTTGATGATTATTCAAGATATACATGGGTGCATATAATCCTCTACAAGAATGAAGTGCAGGATGTCTTCAGACGCTTTGCTAATCATGCCATGACGAACTATGGCAGCAAGATCAACCATATCAAAAGTGACAACGGCACAGATTTCAAGAACACCGGCCTCAACCTTTACCTGGATACATTGGGCATCACTCATGAGTTCTATGCTCCATACACACCTTAGCAGAATGGCATCATGGAGCGCAAGAACAGAACACTCATTGAGATGGCTTGGACGATGCTTGATGAATACCAGACTCCAAGAAAGCTCTGGCCCGAAGCCATTGATACTGCATGCCATGTTATCAACCGTGTTTATCTTCACAGGCTTCTGAAGAAGACATCCTATGAAATCCTTACTGGTATGAAGCCAAATGTCAGTTACTTCATAGTGTTTGGTGCTAGGTGCTGGATCAAGGATCCACATCACACTTCAAAATTTGCACCGAAAGCACATGAAGGTTTTATTCTTGGTTACGGAAAGGATTCGCACTCCTACAGAGTCTTCAACCTCTTTCACTATAAAGTGGTTGAAACTGTAGATGTGCGGTTCGATGAGACTAACGGCTCGCAAAGAGAGCACCTGCCAAATGTGCTAGATGAAGATCCACCTAGTGAATCCATCAAGCTCATTGGAACTGGAGAGATCATACCTTTTGAGGCACATGCTGAAGAGGAACTTATCATTTCTGCACCTAATCAACCTGAAGACAATCCTCCAAATGATGACAATGATTAGCAAGAGCAAAATCTTCGTCCAGTTCATCCTCATGTTGCAAATGAAGTACAGATTGAGAAAATAATTGATAGCATCAATGCCCCAGGTCCACTCAGTCGTTCAAGAGCAACACAACTAGCAAATTTCTATGGGCACTTTGCATTTTTCTCAATATCAGAACCCAAGAGAGTTACTGAAGCCTTCATGGAACCTGAATGGATTCAAGCTATGCAAGAAGAGCTTCAACATTTCAGGTTGAACAATGTGTGGGAATTAGTCAAGCATCCTAACCCTCGAAAGAACATCATTGGCACCAAATGGATATATCGCAACAAGCAAGATGAGCATGGTCAAGTTGTCAGAAACAAGGCTCCTCTTGTTGCCCAAGGATACACTCAAGTTGAAGGGATTAACTTCGATGAAACATTTGCTCAATGGCAAGATTGAGCAAATGTAAACCATCATAACATCCTTTTGAAGATCCAAAACATCCTGACACCTAGGCTTGAAGCCATTCGCATACTGCTAGCCTATGTAAACCATCATAACATCCTTTTGCATCAGATAGATGTGAAAAGTGCCTTTCTCAATGGCAAGATTGAAGAAGAAGTGTATGTTGCACAACCACCTGGCTTTGAAGATCCAAAACATCCTGACACCTGGCTTAACAAGCCACTGTATGATCTCAAACAAGCCCCTCGCTCTTGGTATGACACACTCAAAGACTTCCTGAAGAGAAAAGGGTTCAAACCTGGTTCACTGGAACCCACACTCTTCACGAAGACATGTGATGGTGAACTATTTGTGTGCCAAATATATGTGGATGACATTATCTTCTGCTGCACTAACCAGAAATACAGTGATGAGTTTGGACACATGATGCAAGAGCAATATCAGATGTCCATGATGGGTGAGCTGAAGTTCTTCCTTGGTCTTCAAATTCGTCGGCAAAGCAACAACATCTTTATATCTCAAGAGAAATAGCTCAAAGACTACCTGAAGAAGTTTGGAATGCAAGACTGCGAAGGTTACACAACGCCAATGCCAACCAAAAGTCATCTGGGTCCTGACGCCAATGGTAAAGAGTTTGATCAAAAGGTATACCGCTCCATGATTGGTTCTTTACTTTATTTATGTGCATCTAGGCCAGATATCATGCTTAGTGTTTGCATGTGTGCCCGATTCCAAGCGGCACCAAAGGAATCGCATCATTTAACTGTGAAGTGAATTCTTCGATATTTGGCTTACACCCCAACACTAGGATTATGGTATCCAAAGGGCTTAGGTTTGATCTAGTTGGATTCTCGGATGCTGATTATGCTGGTGACAAGGTGGATTGCAAGTCTACATCAGGCACATGTCACTTTCTGGGACGATCACTTGTCTGTTGGTCTTCAAAGAAGCAGAACTATGTATCGCTCTCCATTGCTGAATCTAAATACATTGCTGCTCGATCTTGCTGCGTTCAACTTCTATGGATGAAGCAAACACTCAAGATCTATGGCATCCATATGAAACAAGTACCACTCAACTGCGACAATGAAAGCGCCATCAAGATTGCCAACAACCCAGTTCAGCACTCGAAGACAAAGCACATTGAAATTCGTCATTACTTTCTCAGAGATCATGTCATGAAGGAAGATATTGATATCATACACATCAACACTGAAGAGCAATTGGCAGATATCTTCACAAAGCCCTTGGATGAGAAAAGGTTTTGCAAGTTGCGGTGTGAGCTAAATATCTTGGAATCCTCAAATGTCCTGTGATTAGGCACACATCCTAACACTTATGCATGTTGATGACTTAGATGTGCAACACACGAAGTAATGTATATCTTCAATCAGTGAAGACATACACTCTCAGTGTGAATGCATTAATGTGGAGTATGACTTCGGAGCGCCATGACAATTGTGCGTTGTGTCTGGGTCTAATACTTCCTATACGGTGGGTAACGCCACCACCAAACTTTTGTTGAAGTCTTTCATTTGGCGTGTCATTTGCAAAGTCTTCTCGTTTGATTTGTCTTCAACATGGATTTGACTTTTGTTTTATCCTCACTATGTTGATTTGGTCTTACTCAGATTTTTTTATATATTTGTGTTCTGTCCTCTACAACATTCACTTATAGCTATGTCTTCTTGCTTGAATCTTTTGATCTAAGTGAATGTGGTCGGACCCCAACCTCTTCTATGCTTACATCCCAAATTCTATCTATCCAAATCATATGCATTCTATTGAAACCGTCGAATGTCTTCTCTGCCTCCTTGTCAACAGAAGATATAGAGACAAAAATTGTATCTGTTTTAATGCTATATCCTCATTGCCGGAAACCCGAAGAAGCCGGAACGACCACCCGACAGTCTAGGCATGCGTGGGAACATGGAACAACTTCCAATATGTTGCATGTTCGCCATGTGTCCCTCATATGTGAACCGCCAGGGGAACCTGCGTAATTGTGTTGTGTTGTCCCTTTCCCTATAAATACACATCACATCGCGGTCAAAATCTTTCCTCCACCTCTTCACCTTGACAAACCCTAGCGCCACCGCTAGCTCTCGACAACGTCGGCGACTAAGCGCTTAGCTGTCGCGACCTCACCGACGCCGTCCTCACGCTGGCCACAGACCTCATCTCCTCCTCCGCTGCTGTAGGTGTGTTCTGTCGCCAAGTTAGGGCATGGGAGATTGAACTGCTCGGCCTCCTACTCCGCTCCGTCTAGCAGTTCTTCGTGTGGTAATTAAAACTCAGTTTTTACTACCTTTCTGATCCAATAGATTCATCCTTCTCCACCAAAAGTGGTTTATGTGTCTACAAATTTGGATCTATCATGTTCTGCATCTCATAACATGCCTAGTATATTCACTTATGCTTCACACATAGTTAGATTCCTCACCTGTACCTATTCTTGGATTCGTACAAATCTGGAACCAACTCCCAACATATAAGTGAATGTCTTCGCGCTATGAGGTCAATGTCTTCAAAACTGATTTATCTTCAAAATCTTTTGAGAATGCATATGACCTCTTCCCCTTCCCTCGCATCTCTAATGCTGTCATAGGTACATGTCCGTGGGAGAATCTCTTGGTTCTCATAGTCTGCATTCATTTCCAGAATTCTTATAGCATCACATCAATTCTCCCGAAGCCAATTCTTGTCTGACCAGCAGACGGAAGCTTTTGACAGCTTTGAAGACATCAAGTTTGAACTACATGGCCACAGAAAAGTCAGCAGGGAAGGGAGGCAGACAGCGCCGCGGGGGCACTTCAATGGATTTGCCTGAAGATCTCTATGAGTTACACAAAACTGATCCTGAAGAGAGCTATGGCCAACAAAAAACACGAATCCAATGGATTCGAAGATATTGGGCCGAGCAATGGTTCAAGTACAGATTTGTCACCAAGGAATATGCTGAAAAGAATGCCATCAAGCGTCCTTGGGGAGATATTCTCTATAAAAATATTCAACCCAAGACCAAATCTAAAGTTATTGCTCAGGGTTTCTACCCTTGCATGGTCCGTGGACCACAACCTATAGATGTCGACCCATCATCTCTATTATGGTGTCGCGAAGACAGTTTGTTAAAGCGCAACTACAAGTTGGCCAAGGACTCTGGAGTAAAGAACAAGAAGAGCCTCGGATGCAACTTCAATCCTGGTCCTTCTGCTCCTAGGGCTGATGGCACACGTGATGCCAGTCCCAATGTCATTGGCCCCTTCAACAACTTTGATGGTATCCTATCCTACATCGTCGATCAGAGGGCCACAGTGGATCAGTCTGGAGATGAAGCTGATTCTGATGAAGCTCCTGCTCCGCTGAAGCCTCAAAAGCAAAAGAAACCAAAGGCTTCAAAACCTGCTGCTACACCAAGCACTTCGCGTGCGAAGCCTTTGTCCACTGCTCCTCCTGCACCAAGTGTGCATTCTGAAGATCTATATCACGTCTCCAAGAAGAAAGAGAAGCCCCAGAAGAAAATTGTCAAGAGTTTTGGACAAGCACTGACCTCAGCTGCCATTCTGCGGAATGAGCATGAAGCTATTGATCTGTTAATTGATGATGTGTTTGGTGATGATGCTCTTGACCAGCTGATTAAGAGCAAGCAAGAAGCGAAGATCTTCAATGATCTGCCTCTCTTCGATGTGGACATCCTGAACAACTTCATTGATGAATGGTTTGACAGCCCAAACCATAGTTTTGATGATCTTTAGCTCCCAATTGGCCTGAGCGTCTCCTTCCATGGAGCCATTGCTCCTGAGCTAGCTCTAACTCAGAGGATTGTTGAACTGAAGAACAAAATTGACTATGAGAAGGCTCAGTTCAAGAAGCACATGGCCAAGCTCAGTGTGACTAATGTCCAAAACTTCAAGAAAATGATGCATGAGCTCAAGGAGGCATTTCACAAGAAACTGAAGAAGCCAAAGGTTCACGAGAGCGAATGAAACACCTCGCTGCCAAATGTGCTCAAGCTCACAATGAAGCCGAGAAGCGCAAGGCACTTGGGCGTCCCTCCATCGACCCCAAGATGGCTGCCAAAAAGAAGAAGCCTACTGTGGCCCAAGCTGAAGCATCAGGGCAGGAAGCACCTCGCATTATCTTCCCTGCTAGCATGACTAGCTCGAAGCCTAAGGTCCCCATAGTAGCTTCAGAACTCAAGAAAACAAGGGCAGCTGAAGCCGAAGCCAAAAAGCGCAAGTCCAAGAACACCACTGACGATGCTCCACCGACCAAGAAGAGGAAGACAAATAAGAAAAATCGGGCTGCTCCCACAAAGCCCCTTGTCGTCGAGCCAATCTCAGTTGCTCGTCCTGCGTCCGCACACCAAGAGCGTCGTTTAATAGTTCACGAGCCTGCTACCACAGAGGCTCCTGAAGCTAAAGGAGATCCAGCTATTGACCACACCGCAGTTGAAGACATTGGTCCACAAGACAATGTAGATGATGATGAAGTCCTTCCTCAGACCAAGCACCAAATGGTACCATCGCCTGTTCTCACGAATAGCAAGCTCATCAGCATTGGTTGTCCATTGACGACAATCGCTCAGGATAATTCATGGGCTGATCACCCTCAAGTCTGCCCCCGTCAAGAAGAATCGCCACGTACTCCCCCAACTCAAGTCACCACTCTGGTGCTTGATGATGACGACTTTGTGGCCCAGCCAACTCCCTCTCCACATGCGTCGCCCGCATTTCGCAGGCTTCGCAAAGGACCAAGGCCACAAGTCGCTCTGTCGAGCGTCCAAGAAGGAGAAGAGCACCACAACTCACTATCACGCCAAGAGTTCCCTGAAGCCACTCCAACTGCGAACGTCTCAGAGTCTGAAGCCAAAGCTGCTGAAGACATTCCGGCTACATCAGCCGATGATCAAGAAGAACCCCGTCAAGAACAAAAATGTGTTGCTACACCCCCGCCCAACCAAGAAGTTGTTCCCGAGGAGAACGTGTCCGACCCTCCAGCTACTCAAGTGGAGGTTGATAATACTGAGGCGGCCACCAACACAAATACTGAAGCCAATGACGTTGTCATGGCTGAAGCAAATGTGGCGCCTGAAGTGAATGCACCTGAAGTCAATATTGCACCTGAAGTCAATATTGCACCTGAAGCCATTGTACCACTAGCAGCTCATGTCAATGCCGATGCTCCTGTACCACCTCCAAGGCCACACACTATTGAGCTGGCATTTGATCGCAGCCAACCTGTCATGGTTCGCGGGCCTATTCTGGTTCCTCCTGCTGCTCCCGGACCTCAATTTGATTATTATGTGGAGCACAGGCCTCAGGTCCAGAAGCCAAAACCTAGGCTACCTAGGTTTCCAGGAACATCAACTTCACCAGGATCATTTAATGTGAATGGCTTCATTGCACACAACACCTTCTTTGATAGCGACAAGAACCCATACTCGAAGCCAAGAATTTCATCTGATCGGTTCTGGAGCTATCAGCAGCGCAGTTACTACTTGAAAGTGCTAGTTATCGACTACAGGGGGGTGACTAGGCGATTTTTATGAAAGTCTTCAAAATATGGGAGTTTCAAAGACAAACAATAGAATTGAGCCTATTAACATGCAGCGGAAGGTAGACTACACTAGGCAAGCCATAGTCAAGTATTCAATGAAGTGAATGCACGAAGACTAATACTAGCTAGGTAGTAATAATAAGGATGGAAGATAGTATGAAGCCAAACAACAATAGTAGTCACACAGTGAAGTCAACCAGATAATGCAAGCAGGCAATGACTTCACGAAGACAAACTGCAAGTAAAGAGAGGGAGAAGATAGAACCAGTCGCTTGGTGAGGACCAGTTCCAGTTGCTGTGACAACTGTACGTCTGGTTAGGGAGGCTGAGATTCAACTTAGAAGACCGTGTCTTCACCTTATTCCCCTTGAGCTAAGGACACCCAGTCCTCGCCCAATCACTCTGGTAAGTTTCCATAGTAGACTTCCAAACCTTCACAGACTTCGTTCACCGGCAATCCACAATGACTCTTGGATGCTCAGAACGCGACGCCTAATCGGCTGGAGGATTCACAGTCCTCAAGTGTAACAAGTCTTCAGATCACGCGGACAGAAAGACTTCAGTGATGCCAAATGCTCTTTGGGATCTGGGTGTATTGGGCTTTGTCCTCACAAGGATTTCTCTCTCTCTCTCTCAAATGCTTCGGAGGTGGGTTGCTCTCAAATGACAAAAGCCATGCACTAACTCTGAGCAGCCACCAATTTATGGTGTAGGGGTGGGCTATTTATAGCCACTAGGCAACCCGACCTAATTTGTTTGAAATGACCATGGATCACTAAGGAACTGACACGTGTTCCAATGGTCAGATTTCAAACACACGCGACAGCTTGACTTGGGCTACAAGTAAAGCTGGCTCATCCAGCTCTGGATAAGATTTGCTCTATTTGTCTTTGCTCGAAGACATAGGATTTGGTTGAGCATCACTTCAGTCACTCTGACTATGTTCACTTGGACCCCACTTAATAGTATGGTGGTTCCTATGATTCAACAAAGAAGAAAAGGAAACTACGAAACAACTATGTCTTCGCACTCCATAGTCTTCACGTGAATGTCTTCACGAGTCATAAACTTCGATGTGATTGTATTAACATACCACCATTGTCTTCAATGTCTTCATACATTTTTAGGGGTCATCTCCGGTAGGTAAACCAAATCAATGAGGGACTACTACCTGTGTTATCCTGCAATTCTCACAAACACATTACCCCTCAACCAGGTTTGTCGTCAATACTCCAAAACCAACTAGGGGTGGCACTAGATGCACTTACAATCTCCCCCTTTTTGGTGATTAATGACAAAGTCGTTGAAGTTTTCAACGCGGATAAAAGTATGTGAAATTGTGAAGGATTTAGGTATTGTCTTCATAAGTAGCAAAAGGCTCCCCCTGAAGATGTGCATATAAGTATTTTGCTTTTGGAATGCAAATGCACATGGCAGGTTGTACTTGCGGATATCCTCTTCAACTTATGAAGGCAATTCATCATGCATGATAAGATATAACAAAGATAATGACATGCATAATGAAAAATGGACGTCTGCAATATGACTTCGTGCGGGATTTATCATCACACATGCGGAATTTATCATCGCATCACTGAATAACAGAAAAAGTAGCAGACGACCATCAAGTTTAAGTGTTACAACTCAAAGAACCAGAAGTATCAAAAGCAAGAGTTGTAAGCACTTGGCAAAAGTATAGCAACCACCCATATGGACCCGCTTGAAGACTATCAACTCATATGCTTCTCCCCCTTTTGTCAGTAAGGACCAAAAAGGTTTGAATACATAGAGCCTCTACTCGTTTCCATGAGGAGTACTTGAAGCAACAGGGTCGTCGTTGAGGTTCGGTGGTGCAGAAGAACTCGATGCATGCGCCAATGTTGGAGCTGGTGAAGTAGCATCATCTTCGTCATCAATGACTCTGGCATTAACAGTTGCCGCGGAGGAGGAGTACTCAGAGTCTTCGAGTGAGGGAGTCCAACGCAAGACAACATTCCTGGGAGGAATGGAATCAAACTTGAATCTCTTTGTGAAGTCGTCGTCTTGAAGATCAGCTTCAGCACTAAGCAACATCAGACTCTTCCACGACCTCCGACAGGTTTCATGAGTGACAAATGCATTCTTGGTGGCAAGGTTGCGAATGTGATTGACATCCACCAAGAGGCTTTACATCTGACGCTTCAGCCAGTCGTGATGCTTATCCTGTTTTTGATGCAGGGCAATGAGAAGCTCTCGGTCATTGAGAACACGAGAACGCTTTTGAGGCCTTTCAGCAATTGTGCTTTCAATTGCTTCAGTATGGGCACGATGAGGTGCACGTGTATTGCGAGCCAAGGGATAAACATGAGTAGCAGCCAAAACTCATTCAATGGGCTGAGTGAAGCTTTGATTATCGGCATTGTGAAGATAAATTGGCTCCTTGGCAGGCTCTGGGTAGATGGATTTGACAGACATATCAACCTTTGGCAAGAACATGAGATGATTGCGTGCAGAAGGCTGATAGTTGATAGCATAGTGAAGCTTGATGAGGTGCATTACCCATGGAGCATAGAATTTCAAATCAAAGAGATCAGAGCTAGATGCAGCTAATTGCCTGATGAAGAAGTCTTGAGCATTGAAGCTGATGCCATTGAAGATATAGAAAACCAATGTCTTCATTGCTCCTTCAGGCTTCGCTGCAGGAGAATGTCCCTTGATAGGCCATAGAGTTCGCCTGATAATATGATAAATAGTGTGGGGCAGATACTCTAGGTCTTCAACAAAGAATTCCCTTGGATATTCAGCGTCGCGTGGTAGTGGCTTCATCATGCTCAGCATTTGGCTCATGTTGGGCTCAGGCTTCTAGAAGATGCTCTCCAAAGCATGGCGGTGAAGCTGACAACCAGGTTCAAAGAGTTCACCTGGAGTGGGTAGGCCAGTGAGCTCAATAATATCAAGAGCTTTCGCTTCGTGATGTACATTTCCTGTCATCCACTCAAGGATCCATGTCTTCGGATCCCTGTTATAGCCGCGAATGTGGAGGGTGGCATAGAATTGTAGCAGAAGCTCTTTGTTCAAGTGCTCTTTATCAGTCACAAATTGTAGTAGAAAAACATCCCGGAAACAATCAAGGGATTCTTCTAGGCAGGGCAGGCCAGCAATAGCTTTGCAGTCTAGACGCATATCGGTAAAGATGCGCCCTTGATCAAAAAGAACACAAGAGTAGTAACTGCATTGCTGATAGCTCCATAACCGATCGGATGAAATTCTTGGCTTCAAGTATGGGTTCTTGTCGCTATCAAAGAAGGTGTTGTGTGCAATGACGCTATTCACATTGAAAGATCCTGGTGAAGTTGCAGTACCTAGAAACGTTGGCAGCCTCGGTTTTGGCTTCTGGACCTAAGGCATGTGCTCCACATGATAGTTAAATTGAGGTCCGGGAGCAGGAGGAGGAACCAGAATGGGCCAGCGAACCATGACAGGTTGGTCGCGATCAAATGCCAGCTCGATAGTGTGTGGCCTTGGAGGCAGTATAGGAGCATCGACATTGACGTGAGCTGCAAGTGGTATAATGGCTTCAGGTGTAATATTGACTTCAGGTGCATTAGAAGCTTCAGGCTCATTAACTTCTTGTGCCACATTGACTTCAGGCGCGACATTTGCTTCAGCCATGACAATGTCATTGGCTTCAGTATTGGTGTTGGTGGCCACCTCAACATTATGAACCTCCACTTGAGTAGTTGGAGGGTGATACGTCTCCAACGTATCTATAATTTTTGATTGTTCCATGCTATTATATTACCTATTTTGGATGTTTATGGGCTTTACTTTACACATTTATATCATTTTTGGGACTAATCTACTAACCGGAGGCCCAGCCCGTATTGCTTTATTTTTTTGCCTATTTCAGTATTTCGAAGAAAAGGAATATCAAACTGAGTCCAAATGGAATGAAACCTTCGGGAGCGTGATTTTTGGAACAAGCGTGATCCAAAGGACTTGGATTGCAAGTCAAGAAGCAGCCGAGGCAGCCACGAGGGTGGAGGGCGCCCCCCCCACCCCATACTGGGTGTGCCCCTATCTTGTGGGCCCCTCGGGCATCCACCGACCTACTTCTTCCTCCTATATATATCCACGTACCCTGAGAACATCAGAACAAGCCACGAAAACCTAATTCCACCGCCGCAACCTTCTGTATCTGCGAGTTGCCATCTTGGAGCCATCTTCGGTGCTTCGCCGGAGGGGGAATCAACCACGGAGGGCTTCTACATCAACACCATAGCCTCTCGGATGAGTTGTGAGTAGTTTACCACAAACCTTCGGGTCCATAGTTATTAGCTAGATGGCTTCTTCTCTCTTTTTGGATCTCAATACCATGTTCTCCTCGATCTTCTTGGAGACCTATTCGATGTAACTCTTTTTGCGGTGTGTTTGTCGAGATCCGATGAATTGTGGTTTTATGATCAAGTTTATCTATGAGAAATATTTGAATCTCCTCTAAATTCTTTTATGTGTGATTAAGTTATCTTTGCAAGTCTCTTCAAATTATGAGTTTGGTTTGTCCTACTAGATTGATCTTTCTTGCAATGGGAGAGGTGTTTAGCTTTGGGTTCAATCTTGCGGTGTCCTTTCCCAGTGACAGTAGGGGCAGCAAGGCACGTATTGTATTGTTGCCATCGAGGATAAAAAGATGGGGTTTATATCATATTACATGAGTTTATCCCTCTACATCATGTCATCTTTCTTAATGCGTTACTCCGTTCTTTATGAACTTAATACTCTAGATGCATGCTAGATAGCGGTCGATGTGTGGAGTAATAGTAGTAGAAGCAGGCAGGAGTCGGTATACTTGTCACGAACGTGATGCCTATATACATGTTCATGCCTAGATAATCTCATAATTATTCGCTTTTCTATCAATTGCTCGACAGTAATTTGTTCACCCACCGTAATACTTATGCTATCTTGAGAGAAGCCACTAGTGAAACCTATGGCCCCGGGGTCTATCTTTTATCATATAAGCTTTCAATTTACTTTTATTTGCATCTTTACTTTTCCAATCTATATCATAAAATACCAAAAATATATTTATCTTATCATACTATCTCTATTAGATCTCACTTTCGCAAGTGGCCTTGAAGGGATTGACAACCTCTTTATTGCGTTGGTTGGGAGTTCTTGTTTGTTTGTGTAGGTGCGTGGGACTTCTGAGGAGCCTACTACTGGATTGATACCTTGGTTCTCAAAAACTGAGGGAAATACTTACGCTACTATTGCTACATCACCCTTTCCTCTTCAGGGAAAACCAACGCAAGCTCAAGACGTAGTAGAGGGTCGGACATGTTCTCCTCGAGAACAACTTCTAGGTTGGACGGGGGTGTAGCATCATGTTCTTCTTCTTGACGGGGTTCTTCTTGATCATCGGCTGATGCAGCCGGAATGTCTTCAACAACTTTGGTTTCAAACTCTCAGATGTTCGCAGTTGGAGTGGCTTCAGGAAACACATGGTTTGATACTGAGTGGTGGTGCTCTTCTCCTTCTGGAACACTCGAAAGAGTGACTTGGGGGCTTGGTCCTTTGCAAAGCCTGCAAAATGCGGGCGATGCTTGTGGAGAGGGAGTTGGCTGGGCCTCAAAGTCGTCATCATCAAGCACCAGAGGGGTGACTTGAGTTGGGGGAGTACTTGGTGATTCTTCTTCACGGGGGGGGGGGGGTCTTGAGGGTGGTTAGCCCATGAATCATCCTGAGCAATTGGCATCAAAGGACGACCAATGCTGATGAGTTCGATGTTCGTGAGAACAGGCGATGATACCATGTGGTGCTCGATCTAAGGAAGGAATTCATCATCATCTACATTGTCTTGGGGACCAATGTCTTCATCTGCGGTGTGGCCAACAACTGGATCTTCTTGAGCTTCAGGAGCCTCTGTGGTAGCAGGCTCTTGAACTATCAAACGACGCTCTTGGTGTGTGGATGCAGGACGAGCAACAGAGATTGGCTCGACGACAAGGGGCTTTGTTGGAGCAGCCCGGTCTTTCTTCTTTGTCTTTCTCTTCTTGGTCGGTGGAGCATCTTCAGTGGTGCTCTTGGACTTGCAATTTCTGGCTTCGGCTTCTGCTGCCCTTGTTTTCTTGAGTTCTGAAGCTACTGTGGGGACCTTAGGCTTCACGCTTGTCATACTGGCAGGGAAGATGATGCGAGGTTCTTCCCGCCTGGATGTTTCAGGTGGGGCCACAGCAGGCTTCTTCTTTTTGGCAGCCATCTTGGGGTTGATGCCAGGACGCCCAAGTGCCTTGCACTTCTCGGCTTCATTGTGAGCTTGAACACATTTGGCAGCAAGGTGTTTCATGCGCTCTCGTGAACCTTTTGCTTCTTCACATTTCTTGTGAAACGCCTCCTTGAGCTCATGCATCATTTGCTTGAAGTTTTGGACATCAGTCACACTGAGCTTGTCCATATGCTTCTTGAACTGGGCTTTTTCATAGTCAATTTTGTTCTTCAGTTCAACAATTCTCTAAGCTAGAGCCAGCTCAGGAGCAATGGCTCCATGGAAGGAGACGCTGAGGCCAATTAGGAGTTGAAGATCATCAAAACTGAGGTTTGGGCTGTCAAACCACTCATCAATGAAATTGTTCAAAATTTCCACATCAAAGAGGGGCAAATCATTGAAGATTTCCGCCTCTTGCTTGCTCTTTATTAGCAGCTCAAGAGCATCATCGCCAAGATCGTCGTCACTGGACAGATCAATGGCTTTAGTATCATTCCTCATAACGGCAGCTGGGGTCAGGGCTTGTCCAGAACTCTTGACAATTTTCTTCCGGGGCTTCTCTTTCTTCTTGGAGACGCGAGATAGATCTTCAGAATGCACACTTGGTGCAGGAGGAGCAGTGTCCAGAGGCTTCGCACGCGAAGTGCTTGGTGCAACAACAGATTTCGAAGCCTTTGGTTTCTTTTGCTTTTGAGGCTTCACCGGAGCAGGAGCTTCATCAGAATCAGCTTCATCTCCAGACTGATCCACTGTGGCACTTTGTGCGGCGATGTAGGAGAGGAGACCATTAAAGTTGTTGAAGGGGCCAATGACATTGGGATTGGCATCACGTGTGCCATCAGCCCGTGGAGAAGAAGGACCTGGATTGAAATTGCATCCTTGGCAAACTTGTAGTTGCACTTGAACAAAGTGTCTTCACGACACCATAACAAAGACGATGGGTCGGCATCTGCAGGCTGTGGTCCACGGACCATACAAGGGTAGAAACTCTGAGCAATAGCTTCAGATTTGGTGTTTGGTTGAATATTTTTGTAGAGAATATCCCCCCAAGGACGCTTGATGGCATTATTTTCAGCATATTCCTTGGTGACAAATCTGTACTTGAACCATTGCTCAGCCCAATATCTTCCAATCCATTGGATTCGTGTTTTGTGCTGACCATAGCTCTCTTCAGGATCAGTTTTGTATAGCTCATAGAGATCTTCGGGCAGATCCATGGAAGTGCCACTGCGGCGCTGCCTGCCGCCTTTTCTTGTTGACTTTTTGGTGACCATGTAGTTCAAAATGAATGGCTTCAAAGTTGTCAAAGGCTTTCGTCTGCTCGTCAGACAAGAACTGGCTTCGGGAGAATTGATGTGACGCTGTAAGACTTCTACAAATAATGCAGATTATGAGAACCAAGGGATTCCCCCACGGACATGTACCTGTTACAGCATTAGAGATGCGAGGGAAGGGGAAGATGTCATTGAGGGAGTCCTGGATAAGGGGGTATCCGGACAGCCGGACTATATACTTCGGACGGACTGTTGGACTATGAAGATACAAGATCGAAGACTTCGTACCGTGTCCAGATGGGACTCTCCTTTGCATGGAAGGCAAGCTTGGTGATTCGGATGATAGATCTCCTTCTCTGTAACCGACTCTGTGTAACCCTAGCCCGCTCTGGTGTCTATATAAACCGAAGGGTTTAGTCCGTAGGGCAAGAACAATCATAATCATAGGCTAGCTTCTAGGGTTTAGCCTCTATGATCTCATGGTAGACCAACTCTTGTAATAATCATATCATCAAGATCAATCAAGAAAGAAGTGAGGTATTACCTCCATCGAGAGGGCCAGAACCTGGGTAAACATCGTGTCCCAGTCTCCTGTTACCATTAGCCTTAAACGCACAGTTCGGGAGCCCCTACCCGAGATCTGTCGGTTTTGACACCGACATTGGTGCTTTCATTGAGAGTTCCTCTGTGTCATCGTTGAAGGCTCGATGGCTCCCTCAACCTTCAACAACACAGTCCAGGGCGAGACTTTTCTCCCCGGACAGATCTTCGTGTTCGCCGGCTTCGTCTGCGGGCCAACTCACTTGGCCATCTGGAGCAGATCGACAGCTACGCCCCTAGCCATCAGGTCAGGTACGGCAACTTGAATTACACGACCGATATCCGAGGAGACTTGATCTTCGACGGATTCGGGACCATATCAGGAGCGCCGAACAGTCACGACGAGCACGGCTTAAATCTACTGTCGGACAATATTCGGGATATCGCCCTGCAGCTGCTCTGGACCTAAATCCGGGGAAGATCGCGTCGTCCGAGGACGGGTGGATGGACCCCGCCACGGAGGCCGCATACTCTTTGGCGGTAGAGCCAAACACAGACTCCGCCGTTAAGGGAATCTGCGTCACCGGACCCCCGGACCTGTGTCCGGATGTGGGTTCCGAACCGTGTGCGCCCGGGCCCATCGAGTCCGATTGGGCTCCAGTAATGGAGTTCACCGCCGCGGATATCTTTCAGCACTCCCCTTTTGGTGATGTGCTAAATTCATTAAGGTCTCTCTCTCTGTATGGAGATTCCTAGCTGAACTATGTCTGGCTCGAGTGGGAAGCAAGCGACGAAGAAATTCGTTACCCACCCACCACCCACTTAATAGCCAATGTCGATGATTTGACCGACGTGCTTGACATCGACTCCGAAGACATTGACGGTATAGACGACAATGTGGGAGAAGAACAGGAACCACCACCCACAGGGCGCTGGACAGCCACCTCTTCGTATGATATATATATATATATGGTGGACATCCCCAAAGAAAACAATGGCGATGAGGCAAAAGAAGATAACCCCTTAGGGAAGAAACCAAAGCATGGGCATCATCGGCGCCGCTCTAAGCCCCGCCATAGCAATACCGGCACAGGAGAAGAAAACAACCCAGATGGTGCCGAAGAGGAATACAATCTTGATTAGCCTACCTTTGAACATGCCGAATAGGAACACGGGCAGGTCAGCCCCAAGGAACAGGCGACGGACGGATACGTGAAGGATGACAACTATATGCCTCCCTACGAAGACGAGGTGAGCCTCGGCGACGATGAATTCGGCGTACCCGGTTTATAGCCACTGCAAGTAGCTTGAAAAAGAAGCAGAAGCAGCTCCAAGCTGATCAAGATCTCCTCGCAGACAGATTGACTGAGGTCCTAGCGGCCGAGGAATACAGACTCGAGCCCCCCACCAAGGGTTACCCAAAGCACAAGTTGCTACCTCAGCTAGAGGAGGAGGCCGTAGAGCCTACACTACCAGCACAAGACGAGGTTGACCGGGCACCTCGTGGCCGGGATAAAACAGTGTATCAGACAGAATACCAGCCCGCACCCCCACGCCAGTTCACTATGTCCTGGGGCAATACGCAGGACCTACAAGACATATTGGAAAACAACGCAGGACAACTAAGATCGGTCTACAGATCACGGGGCGCGCCACAGCACATGACGATGACCGTCATGCCGGATACACTAATAATAAGTCCGGTCGGGCCGAACATAACCGACTAGACTTAGTCGGACTGCGTCGTGACATAGCCCGGCACAGAGGTGCCGCGCACCCCCACTGCTTCACAGATGAAGTAATGGATCATGAATTCCCAGAAGGGTTTAAACCCGTCAACATCGAATCATACGATTGCACAACAGACCCCGCGGTATGGATCGAAGATTTCCTTTTCCACATTCACATGGCTCGCGGTGATGATCTACATGCCATCAAGTATCTCCCCCTTAAGCTTAAAGGACCAGCCAGACATTGGCTGAATAGCCTGCCGGTGAACTCCATCGGCAGTTGGGAAAATCTTGAGGACGCATTCCTCGACAACTTCCAAGGAACTTACGTCCGACCACCGGATGCTGATGACTTAAGTCACATTACCCAACAGCTTGGAGAGTCAGCTAGGAAATTCTGGACTCGGTTCCTAACTAAAAAGAACCAAATTGTCGACTGTCCGGACGCTCAGGCCATGGAGGCCTTTAAGCATAATATCCATGACGAGTGGCTCGCCCGACACTTTGGCCAAGAAAATCCGAAGTCCATGGCGGCCCTCATGACACTCATGACCCGCTTTAGCGCGGGCGAGGACAGCTGGCTCGCTCGCAGTAGCTCCACGCCAAGAAACTCCGACACTTCAGATGTCCGCGACAGTAACGGAAAGCCACGGCACAATAGACATAAGCGTCGGAATAACGGTGACAACGCCGAAGATACGGCAGTCAATGCCGGATTCAGCAACTCAAAATCCGGTCAGCGGAAAAGCCATTCAAAATAAACAATCCGGGATCATCCAGTTTGGACCGCATACTCGACCGCTCGTGCCAGATTCACCGCACCCCCGACAAACCAGCCAATCACACTAACAGAGATTGCTGGGTGTTCAAACAGGCCGGCAAGTTGAAGGCCGAAAACAACGACAAGGGGTTGCACAACGATGATGACGAGGAGCCCCTGCGTCCGAACACTGGGGGACAAAAGAAATTTTCCCCCAGGTGAAAACGGTAAACATGATCTATGCCACCCACATTCCCAAACGGGAACGAAAGCGTGCACTTAGGGACGTCTATGCGATGGAGCCAGTCGCCCCAAAGTTCAACCCATGGTCATCCTGTTCGATCACCTTCGATCGTAGGGACCATCCTACCAGCATCCATCACGGCGGCTCAGCCGCATTGGTCCTTGACCCAATCATCGACGGATTCCATCTCACGCGAGTCCTTATGGACGGTGGCAGTAGCCTGAACCTGCTTTATCAGGACACAGTGAGCAAAATGGGCATCGATCCCTCACGGATCAAACCCACCAAAACCACCTTTAAAGGTGTAATTCCAGGGGTAGAGGCCCGCTGTACGGGCTCAATAACACTGGAAGTGGTCTTCGGATCTCCGGATAACTTCCGAAGTGAGGAATTACTCTTCGATATCGTCCCTTTCCGTAGTGTCTATCATGCACTACTTGGACGAACCACGTTCGCTCGATTCAATGCGGTACTGCACTATGCATACCTTAAGCTCAAGATGCCAGGACATCGCGGGGTTATAACAGTCAATGGAAACACAGACCGCTCCCTCCGTACAGAAGAGCACACTGCGGCCCTTGCGGCTTAAGTACAAAGTAGCCTTCTTTGACAAACAACCCATTCGGCAATGACAACCCTGAACACCATCAAGCGAGTCCGGAGCACCCTGCAACAGGATCGTCAGGCACGCCAAGAGCTCGATTAGCAATACGGCCTCCGCCCCAGCCCCATTCAGGCGGCATTTGTGCCACGCGTACACAACTACGCACTCAAAATACCATGGGCATAGGTGGAGGCGAGTCGATGATGCAGCCTACAGTGCGGTTCAGCCGCCACGAGGCCCGCATACTCTTCTTCCTTCTTCCTTTCAGGACCCTACTTTCGAGCAGCCCCTTCAAAGAACCGGACCATCGGACTCATCACAGGAGGGAACACCAAGGAGGCAAGAGGCTTTGCACATAAGGGAATACACAGGTGGTCTCTGTCAATGATCATTATACCTATTTTACATACCCGCATGCAGCCTGCCCTTGGACAGGACATGTCAAATAGTCCTATTTTTTTCTACTTAACGCATTAATTGTACACATACGCCTTGCCATATTATACAAATAACAATGGGAAATAGTATACATCGTCAACTTCTTATTACTATCTTCATATTTTCCCTTGAATATTTATTTAATATTGCATCCGTACACTTTGGTACGATCAGTTTGCCAGGGGCTTTTTATTGAGCCCCATAACATGGCAAGAAAAGTCTGAACACTTTCGACAGTGCGGCACCCCGAACTTATAGCATTATATGGATCAGCTCCGAATCATGTCTTGAGTCAATAGTTGGGTTAGCCCGGCTCCCTTGTTTTGGTACCTTACGTTCCGTTATATCGGCTAAGGTAGCGCAGGGAGAACTACTGCGATTGTGTACCGGTTCTTCCGGACGAGGACCGCAGTAGAGAAAGCCGAAAACTGACTGTCATGATGCGGCGAGAGCTGGTTGCTGTTCGAGAGGTACTAAATCCTTAAAGATTTTTCCTCTTAAGGCGAGAAATCGGCCTTGTTTGATTTAGGCATGTATAGCGCCCCAATTTGGCCTTCCGGATACTAGGGGCTTCGCCAAAATTTAAAATTATAGACTTCTATGGCCAACTGAGAGTTATAAAGCCGCATAGTCTGATTGCCTTGTTTGTTGCGCCAAACACCTCCTTAAAGGACCAAAAACTTGGATAAAGAGTGTTTGGGTTTTCCACGAACACCCCAGTACTAGCTACACGGGGGCGGAAGCCGACGACTGGCCTACTTTAAAAAATTTATAAACAGCCACATAGAAGGTAATATTTTAAATCAACAAAGCGTTATATAGCGCGAACAAACTCGTCCTTATATTACAAAGACGACATGAGTACATTCACTCAAAGATTGTGTTCTTGGCGCATTCATCAGCCACAAGGCAAGCGCCTTTCATAACGCCATCATAATATTTCTCGGGGTTGCGATGCTCCTTACCCTCCGGGGGTCCATCCTTCACCAGCTTCTCAGCATCCAGTTTGGCCCAATGCATCTTCGCGCGGGCAAAGGCCCGGCGGGCACCCTCAATGCAGACGGATCGCTTGATAACCTCAAGCCACGGATATGCATTTACCATCCGCTTTATAAGACCAAAGTAGCTGTCGGGAAGAGGCTCACCAGGCCACATCCGGACTACCAAGCCCTTCATGGCCAGTTCGGCCGCCTTGTGGAGTTCGACCAACTGCTTCAGTTGGTCACTCAATGGCATCGGGTGTTCGGCCTCGGCATACTGGGACCAAAACAACTTCTCCGTTGGGCTCCCTTCCTCGGTGCGGTAGAACTCCGTGGCATCCGATATGCTGCTTGGCAGATCTGCGAAGGCCCCTGGAGAGCTCCGAATTCGGTTAAGTAAAAGAAAGGTCTCCTCCACATGATTGCTCTGCATAATGAATGCCTTACCCGCCGCTATCTTCTTGGCCGCCTGGATTTCCTGGAGGGCCTTTTTGGCTTTAGCCATGGCATCTTTCACGCTCTCGAGGGCTTCGGCAAGCTCGGACGCTTGTGTCTTGAAGTCATGCTCCAAGGACTCGAACTTCTTCCCAAACTCCTGGAGCTCTTGTTGTACCTCCCCCACCCGAGCATCTTGCTTTTCATGCTCGGTGCGCTCTGTGGCCGCCTTGGCTTTGGCCTCGGACAATGCTTTCTTCAGGGCCGCCACTTCGGTCATAGCCCCTATTAAAAATCATGATGCCTTTTGTTAGCATCATCAATTTTTCTCCTCTACATGACACACGGATGGGGTATCACTTACCTTTGTTCTCCTCGAGCTGCCTCTTCATGAGGCCGAGCTCTTCTTGGGCCTGCCCCAGGTCCTATCTGAGTCCGGTGACCTCAGTTGTGCGCGCAGCGGCGGTCAGCAACAACGCCTACTTATTAACATAGACAAGTACTATCAGCCTCCTGCAGATTAAAATTTGACCCTCCGTTTGGCTTTCGTTTCTCAACACCAAACAGAGTATCAGGGACTACTGTTTATCGGGTGATATTTTCTCACACTTTTCTTTACTTACCTCAAAGCCTGTGAGGAGGCTGGTGCAGGCTTTGGTCAATCCGCTTTTGGCGGACCGGACCTTCTCTATTACCGTACTCATGAGAGTACGGTGCTCTTCGTCAATGGAAGCACCGCGAAGCACTTCCAATAACTGATCCGATGCCTCCGGTTGGACGGAGGTCATCGGCACGGCCGGCTGGCCCTCCTTAGTGAGGGGCTGCCTACGTGATTCCAGAACCTTTGGAGGCTCCGACGTGGTAACCGGCTGGGAGCCAGGCTTGTTGTGGCTCCCGTCTGCATAGTCCATGGGGACCTTACCCCGCATGTACTCGGCGTCCGGGGTTTCGCCCTGGGGCGTCTCCAGAACCGTCGGCCCTTGCCCCGGTATCCTTTGGGATAACACCTCGATGTCGTCCGCAGGTCGTGGGGAGGTGGCCGTCGGGAGTGAATTCCTATTCATCTTCGATTCACTCAAGGACCCATCCGAAGAAGATGCCCCAAGATGGGACCTGGCCGGACTGCATATATGTGTTCGGTGCTATTACAAACTATGGAGTTAAGTCGCACGAAAAACATTACAGAATATGGGTACTTACGATCTGGCCAGGGGCTTGCCCCTGGGAAGCCACTCCTCCTCGTTGTAGGCGGCCGTAGTTGAGTGGTCCGAAAGGGGCCCCTTTCCCTTCTTCGGTGTCCTCGCCCCCCCCTATGGGGCGGCCTTTCTTTTCATCTCCTCCCCAATGCTGGGAGGGGGAATTTCTTCATGTTTCCCCCCGTCTCCGTGGGAGGAATCTGCCTCGCTGTCCTCGGATGACGAGTCTATTACGGCCTTGATCCGGAGACCCTTTTTGGTCCCTGCGGCCGCTCTCTTGGACCCTTCGGCCTCCCCGGACGGGGCGACCTTCTTCCTCTTCTTCTCCTCCCCTTCGTGGGAGGAGTGCGCCTCGCTGTCTTCGGACGAGGAGTCTGGCGCAACCTTGCGCCGGAGACCCTTCCTGGTCCCTGTGGCCTTCTTTTCGGCCTTCTTCTCCAGCACCTTGTAAGGCGCCGGAACTAGCATCTCCGTCACGAGTGCGGTTGCTGGATCTTCCGGCAGCGGAGCAGGACAGTCGATCCGCTCCGCCGTCACCATGTACTCATGTTTTGGATGAAAGCATGGTGACTCAAAATCCTCCCACGAACATGCTGGGAAAGGTACATCTTATGATAAATCCGGGAACTTACCGGATTGGCGGGCCGCGTGGCGCTTAGTTCGTGGTCCTCGGAAGTGGGAGGAGGTACTTCGGTGGTCTTGAACAGTACCTTCCAGATGTCCTTATGCATCGTGTCGAAAAGCTCGCACGGCTTCTGGTTTTCAACCGGATCGAACTCCCACATATTGAATGCCCGTCTTTGGCACGGGAGGATCCGGCAGACAAGCATGACCTGGACCATGTTGACGAGCTTGATCTTCTTATCTATCATGTTCTTGATGCAGTTCTGCAGTCCGGTCAGCTCCGTGATTTCATCCCAGGCCAGGCCCTTGTTTTCCCAGGAGGTGAGCCGCATGGGGATTCCGGATCAAAATTTGGGGGCCGCCACCCAGTTGGCATCGCGCGGCTCGGTGATGTAGAACCACCCTGATTGCCACCCTTTCACAATCTCCACGAAGGAGTCGTCAAGCCATGTAACGTTGGGCATTCCGCCAACCATGGCGCCTCCGCACTCTGCCTGCTAGCCTCTCACGATCTTCGGCTTCACGCAGAAGATTTGCAGCCACAGGCCGAAGTGGGGCTTGATGCGGAGGAAGGCCTCGCACACGACGATGAACGCCGAGATGTTGAGGATGAAATTTGGGGCTAGATCATGAAAATCTAGCCCATAGTAAAACAATAGCCCGCGGACGAATGGGTGAAGTGGAAATCCTAGTCCGCGGACGAAATGAGAGAGGAACACTACTCTCTCCTGAGACTTTGGAGTGGGGGTGATCTGTCCCTCCGCTGGCAGCCTGTTTGCAATGTTTGCGGCCAGGTATCCGGTCGCCCGAAGCTTGGTTATGTCCTCCTCCATAACGGAGGAGGTGTAAGTGCATCTAGTGCCACCCCTAGTTGGTTTGGGAGTATTGACGACAAAGCTGGTTGAGGGACTAATGCGTTTGTGAGAATTGCAGGATAACGCAGGTAGTGTCCCTCATTGATTCGGTTTACCAACCGGAGATGACCCATAAAAATGGTTGAAGACATTGACGACAATGGTGGTATGTGAATATATTCATATTGAAGACTATGACATGAGAAGACATTGAGTGAAGATTATGGAGCGCGAAGACTGTGTTGTTTCGTTGTTTCCTTTTCTTCTTTGTTGAGTCATAGGAACCACCGTACTGTTAAGTGGGGTCCAAGTGAACAAAGTCAGAATGACTGAAGTAATGCTCAACCCAAATCCTATGTCTTCGAGCGAAGACAATGAGAGCAAATCTTATCCAGAGTTGGATGAGTCAGCTTTGCTTGTAGCCCAAGTAAAGTTGTCGTGTGTGTTTGAAATCTGACCGTTGGAACACGTGTCAGTTCCTTAGTGACCTAGGGTCATTTCGGACATATCAGGTCGGGTTGCCTTGTGGCTATAAATAGCCCACCCCCTACACCATAAATTGGTGGCTGCTCAGAGTTAGTTCACGGCTTTTGTCGTTTGAGATCAACCCACCTCGAAGCCTTTGAGAGAGAGAAATCCTTGCGAGGACAAAGCCAAAACACCCAGAGCCAAAGAGTGTTAGGCATCACTGAAGTCTTTCTGTCTGAGTGACCTGAAGACTTATTACACTTGAGGACTGTGTATCCTCCAGCCGGTTAGGTGTCGCGTTCTGAGCATCCAAGAGTCATTGTGGATCGCCGGTGAACGAAGTCTGTGAAGGTTCGGAAGTCTACCTTGAAGACTTACCAGAGTGATTGGGCGAGGACCGTGTGTCCTTAGCTCAAGGGGAATAAGGTGAAGACGCTGTCTTCTGAGTTGAATCTCAGCCTCCCTAACTAGACGTACAGTTGTCACAGCAACTGCAACTGGTCCAACAAATCATGTGTCTTCAACAGGTGACTGGTTCTATCCTCTCCCTCCCTTTACGTTGAGTTTGTCTTTGTGAAGTCATTGCCTATTTGTTGTACCTGTTTGACTTCATTGCTTGACTACTATCGTTGATTGGCTTCATACTATCTTCCATCCTGATCCTTACTACCAAGCTGCTATTAGTCTTTGTACTTTCACATTATTGCATACTTGACTATGGCTTGCTTGTTGTAGTTTATCTTCCGCTGCGTATCAATTAGGTCATTTCTATTGCTTGTCGTCAAAACTTCCATGTTTTGAAGACTTTGATAAAAATCGCCTATTCACCCCCCTCTAGTTGATAACTAGCACTTTCAATTGGTATCAGAGCAAGGTACTCCCTTATTCTGTGTGATTAGGTTTAACCACCTGGAGTTTAGCTATGTCGACTGCAGGGATAATCAAAGTCTCCGCTGCTTGCCTCGTGTTCAATGGAACTGAATATCCCTACTGGAAGAATAAGATGCGCATGCATCTTGAAGCCATTGATGTCGACCTCTGGTATGTCATGAAGAACGGTGTTCCCAAAACTGGTGAAGCTGTCACCCCTACTGATGTCAAGAAGTTCATTCAACTGGACTCGACTGCAAAGAACATCAGTGGTCATCTGACCAAAGGACAGTATGGCCATGTGAGTGCTCTGGAAACATCAAAGCTAGTCTGGGACTGGCTATCCAAGGTCAACGAAGGCGTATCAACTCAGAGAGATCAAAGGACCAGTCTTCTTTGCAATCTCTTCAACCGCTTTAAGAGAAATGACAATGAAAATGTCCAGCTCACGTTTGATCGCCTCACCGACATCACAAATGAGCTTCAGGCTCTCGGGCGCCACTGAGATTATCAAGCATGAAATCGTCAAGACACTACTGAGATCTCTTGACAGCTCCTTTGACACCCTTGCCCTCATGATCCAAGAATGCCCTGACTTCAAGACACTCGATCCGTCTGATATACTTGAGAGGCTCAACACACTTGAGTTCCAGCTTTCTGAGAAAAGAGATATCTAGGTCCCAACTATGGCCGAACTCGCGCTTTGAAGGCAAAAGTTGTTTCCTCATCTGAAGAAGAATCTGACAGCGGTTCTGATGATCCTGAAGACATTGGAAAGGAACTTGCTATGCTTGTGAAGAAGTTCCAGAAGTTCACCAAGAAGAAGGGCTTCAGAAAGTCTTCACGATCTAGTTCAATAAATGATGAAGCTTCCACTCATGACAACAAGAAGAGAACATGTCACAAATGCAAGAATCCTGCGCACTATATCTCTGAGTGTCCACAATGGGACAATGAGAAGAAGAAGAAGAAGAAGAGCAAGGAATATGATTCTGATGACAAGAAGAAGAAGAAGAAATCTTCAAAGTCTTCTTCCAAGTCCTCATCAAGGTCTTCATCTCATAAGAAGAGCTCATCTGGCAAGGCATGTGCTTTTGTTGGCAAGGAAATGGATTCAGAGGAGGAGTCTGCTTCTGAGGAGGCGGAGGTGGAATCTGAAGAGGAGTCCGACCCTGGTGTTTCAAGTCTGGCTCTTGCCACAGCCTATGTTGCCAAGTCCATCTTCAACACTGAAGACAATGACTTCCACACCAACGCTGAAGCTGATGACAAGGACGATCCTCCTCCCCCCTACTGCTTCATGGCACGTGGTGCCAAGGTAAAATCACGAGATGCTTACTTCCAAACATCAAGTGAAGATGACTCTGATTGTGAATCCAAACCCATCTACAAAACACTTGCTAAAATTGCAACTGAACAACAAAAAGCTATGGAACAACAAAAGAGGAAATGACACGTTCGCAGTCCTTAGTTGAAGACATAAAAAATCTTCATGCTAAGTACCAAGAACTTGAAAGCCTTCATGAGACGCTCTCAACCTCTTATGAAAAGCTCTCCTATGATTATCTTCAAAGGAAGCAAGAGCTTGAGAAATTGAAAATGGCTCATCAAGATCTTCAAAAGGAGAATGAGTCACTTCGCGCTCAATAGATCAGTTCCGCTCAGGAAGGATTTGAACCACCATGTCTGAAATACATTGAGCGTGATAACGCTACCTCTGTTGCTGAATGTTCCACTGCAGCTACTGTTGCTTTGTCTTCAACTACTGATGTGGTAACTAACCCCTCTGCTGAGGATACCACTACTACTGCTGATGAAAATGCTAGGTTGAAGACATTGCTTGAAACAGGGATGTATAAAAGTCTGAAAGGACATCAGACACTTTGCGATGTCCTCAAAAAGCAGATTCTGAACCGAAGCCCTAGGAAAGAGGGTGTTGGGTTCGAGAGGAAAATGAATGTTGATGGTTCCTACTGGAAGCCTGGGCAGTATCCCAAAACCACATGGGTTGCTGCAAAGGAACCTTCAGTGGATCCATCGACCTTATCTGGCTTTACCTGTGCTAATCCTATTATCATTGATGAATCCTTTGATGCAAACTATAAACTGTTGATAAATCAGAATGGTGAAGTGTTTGCCAGGTATATTGGTACTAACTGCAGGAATGGACCACCTATGAAGAAGATCTAGGTTCCCAAAAGTTGTGTTGAGAATCTTCCTGTGAATGTGGTCATGACACCACCAAGAAAGAAGACAAACCCCATACCTAAGGCGTCATATGGTCCAACGGTTTCATACAGATACAGGACTCACCTGAGTCACCCTAACGCCAATGTTTTGCAAGGAAATCGTACTCAAACTTATGAATATGAGCGTGTGTCTTCAAACCGCTATGTTCATAGAACTAAGAACTTTTCTGCTTATTCATATGAGTATCATTCATCTCCTGCAAGGCTATTTGCTAGGGCTCCAAAGCCAAAATTCTCAGATGCTGCACTTAGACTCATTGCTTCTAAGCCACCCCTGAAGATGTGGGTGGTGAAGAAGAATTAACTTTCTTTTGCAGAATAAGGTCTCCTGCCAGCATTCAAAGGCGTCTGATACTATTGCTGGGGACCTAAAACACATTAAGGGACGCATGATAAAATGGTCTTACTATGTATTTCACATGTGAATCGCTTACCAGTCATACTATAAATTCTAACCTTGATCTAAGTTGTGGTAATCCTTGTGTGCGTCAAATGCTTATGCTTCACAACACACTTTGTGAAGCCTATCCTCCTAACTGCACTGTAGGGTATGACACCTCATGCTTCAGAGTGGATTATGGACAGCGGATGCACTAATCATATGACTGGTGATCGAAGTCTTCTCATGGACTCAACCTTACGTCCATCAGACAAGAGTCACATCACATTTGCTGACACTGGTAAAAGCAAGGTATTGGGTCTAGGTAGAGTTGCAATCTCAAAGGATCAACACATGGATAAAGTGATGCTTGTTGAATCCATTGGGTTCAACTTAATGTTTGTCTCAATGCTTTGTGACTTGAACATGATTGTGCTATTCACAAAATATCATTGCCTTGTACTAATGGAATTTGACAAGTCTCTAGTCTTTGAAGGGTATCGGAAAGATGATCTATACATGGTAGATTTCTCAGCAGGTCAACAGCTTGCCGTATGTCTTCTTGCAAAAGCTTCAGAATGCTGGCTCTGGCATCGGAGGCTAGGGCATGCTGGCATGAGAAACTTACACACACTCGTCAAGGAGAAGCATGTCATAGGCATTGAGGATGTCAAGTTCAAGAAGGATCATTTGTGTGGTGCCTGCGAAGCTGGAAAAATTACTAGTGCAAAGCACCCCTCGAAGACAATCATGACGACATCTTAACCCTTCGAGCTGTTACACATGGACTTATTTGGCCCTACTCACTACTCTACCCTCACAACAACAGCTTATCTCTATGGCTTCGTCATTGTTGATGACTACTCAAGATATACATGGGTGCACATAATTCTCTACAAGACGGAAGTGCAAGATGTCTTCAGACGCTTCGCAAATCGAGCCATGAACAATTATGGCGTCAAGATCAAGCATATCAGAAGTGACAACGGCACTGAGTTCAAGAACACCGGGCTTGATCTTTATCTAGATACAATGGGAATCACTCATGAGTTTTCTGCTCCATACACACCTCAGCAAAATGGCATTGTAGAGAGCAAGAACAGAACCCTCATTGAGATGGCTCGAACAATGCTCGACGAGTACAAGACACCAAGAAAGTTCTGGCCTGAAGCCATTGATACAGCATGTCACATCATCAACCGTGTCTACATCCATAAGCTTCTGAACAAAACATCCTATGAGCTCCTTACTGGCAAGAAGCCAAATGTCAGCTACTTCAGAGTATTTGGTGCTAGGTGCTGGATCA
The DNA here is from genome assembly GCF_002162155.2 of Triticum dicoccoides. Taxonomy (NCBI): domain Eukaryota; kingdom Viridiplantae; phylum Streptophyta; class Magnoliopsida; order Poales; family Poaceae; genus Triticum; species Triticum dicoccoides. The sequence goes on from NC_041385.1 coordinate 134,344,148, forward strand.
AGGATACCCATCACAAGTCAAAATTCGCACCTAAAGCTCACGAAGGCTTCATGCTCGGTTACGGAAAGGACTTGCACTCTTACATAGTCTTCAACCTCTATCACTATAAAATCGTTGAAACTGTGGACGTGCGATTTGATGAAACCTATGGTTCACAAAGAGAGCTCCTGCCAAGTACACTAGATGAAGCTCCTCCTAGCAAATCTATCAAGCTGATGGGAACTGGTGAAATCATGCCTTCTGAAGCATAGCCTGAAGAGGAACTTATCATTTCTGCACCAAACCAACCTGAAGACAATGCTCAGATCAAAGACAATCCTCCCAATGATGATAATGATCAGCATGAGCAAGGTCTTCGTCCAGTTCATCCTCGTGTCGCAAATGAAGTACAAATTGAGAAGATAATTGATAGCATCAATGCACCTGGTCCACTTACTCGCTCAAGAGAAACACAGTTAGCAAATTTCTGTGGGCACTTCTCGTTTGTGTCAATATCAGAACCCAAGAAAGTTGCTGAAGCCTTTATGGAACCTGAATGGATTCAAGCCATGCAAGAAGAACTTCAACAGTTCAAGCTAAATAATGTTTGGGAACTTGTCAAGCGTCCTGACCCTCGCAAGCATAACATTATTGGTACTAAATGGATATATCGAAACAAGCAAGATGAGCATGGTCAAGTCGTCAGAAATAAAGCACGTCTAGTGGCCGAAGGATATACTCAAGTTGAAGGAATTGACTTCGATGAAACATTTGCTCCTGTGGCTAGGCTTGAAGCTATTCGCATACTGCTAGCCTATGCTAACCACCACAACATCATACTATATCAAATGGATGTGAAGAGTGCATTCCTCAACCGCAAGATTGAAGAAGAAGTGTACGTTGCTCAACCACCTGGCTTTGAAGATCCAAAACATCCTGATATGGTGTACAAGCTGAACAAAGCACTGTATGGCCTCAAACAAGCTCCTCACGCTTGGTATGATACGATCAAAGACTTCCTCAAGAGCAAAGGCTTCAAACCTGGATCCCTTGATCCCACACTCTTCACGAAGACATATGATGGTGAACTGTTTGTATGCCAAATATATGTGGATGACATTATCTTTGGCTGCACCAACCAGAAGTATAGTGATGAGTTTGGATACATGATGCAAGAGCAATATCAGATGTCCATGATGGGTGAGCTGAAGTTCTTCCTTGGTCTTCAAATTCGTCAGCAAAGGAACGGCATCTTCATATCTCAAGAAAAATATCTCAAAGACTGTCTGAAGAAGTTTCGAATGCAAGATTGCAAAGGTTACACGACGCCAATGCCAGCCAAACACCATCTGGGTCCTGACGACAATGGTAAAGATTTCGATCAAAAGGTATAATGCTCCATGATTGGTTCTTTACTTTACCTATGTGCATCTAGGCCAGATATTATGCTTAGTGTTTGCATGTGTGCTCGATTCCAAGCGGCACCAAAGGAATCGCATCACTTAGCAGTGAAGCGAATTCTTCGATATTTGGCTTACACCCCAACACTCGGATTATGGTATCCAAAGGGCTCAAAATTTGATCTGGTTGGATTCTTGGATGCTGATTATGCTGGTGACAAGGTGGATCACAAGTCTACATCAGACACATCTCACTTTCTGGGACAATCACTTGTCTGTTGGTTTTCAAAGAAGCAAAACTGTGTATCACTCTCAACTGCTGAATCTGAATACATTACTGCTAGATCTTGCTGCGCTCAGCTTCTATGGATGAAGCAAACTCTCAAAGACTATGGCATCAATCTGAAACAAGTACCTCTCTTCTGCGACAACGAAAGCGCCATCAAGATTGCCAACAATCCAGTCCAGCACTCGCAGACAAAGCACATTGAAATTCGTCATCACTTTCTCAGAGATCATGTCATGAAGAAAGATATTGACATCATTCACGTCAACACTGAAGAGCAACTGGCAGATATCTTCACAAAGCCCTTGGATGAGAAAAGGTTTTGGAAGTTACGGTGTGAGCTAAATATCTTGGAATCCTCAAATGTCCTGTGATCAGGCTCACATCCTAACACTTATGCATGTTGATGACTTAGATGTGCAACCCACGAAGTAAAGTATATCTTCAATCAATGAAGACTTACATTCTGAGTGTGAATACATTAACGTGGAATTTGACTTCGGAGCGCCACGATAATTGTGCGCCGTATCTGGGTCTAATACTTCCTATACGGTGGGTAATGCCACCACCAAATTTCTTGGTTTGAAGTGTTTCACTCATGGCGTTATTTTTGCAATATCTTCGCATTTGGTTTGTCTTCAAATTTCAACTTATCTTCATGATTTACTTCACTATGTTGATTTGATTGCTTTCTCATATATATATATACACACTAGTATTCTGTCCTCTACAGCATTCACTTATAGCTATGTCTTCCTTGATTGAATCTTTTGAACTAAGTGAATGTGATCGGACCCTAATCTCTCTATGCTTTCTATCTCAAACTCTATCTGTCCAAATCATATGCATTCTATTGAAACTGTCAAATGTCCTCTCTGCATCCTTGTCAGCAGAAGACACAGAGACAAACATTAAGTAGGTTTTAAATGATTCATCCTTATTGTTTGAAATCCGGAGAAGCCAGAACAACCATCCGACAAACTTGGCGGGCGTGGGAACGTGGGACAACTCTAAGTATGTTGCATGCTTGCCACGTGCCCCTCAAATGTGAACAGGCATGGGCACCTGCGTAATTGCGCTATGCCACACACCTTCTTATAAATACATGTCCCCTGCGGTAAAGAAAACCTTCTTCCACCTCTCCACCTCGTCAAAACCCTAGCGCCACCGCTAGCTCTCGACGAAGCGCTTAGCTGCCGTGACTTCTCCGACGCTGTCCTCACGCTGGTCACGGACATCGTCCTCTCCGCCGCCGCCGTAGGTGTCCTCCGTCGCCAAGTTAGGGCACGGTGGATTGAACTGCTCGGTCTCCTATTCATCCCATCTAGCAGTTCTTCGTGTGGTAAATATAACTCTATTTCTACCACCTTTTTGATCCTCAATGATTAATCCTATTTACCAAAATTGGTTTCTGCCTATACAATGTTAGATCTCTTCTGTCTGCATCTCATACTGCCTAGTATATTCACTTAAGCTTCATATATATAGTTAGATTCCTCACTTGTACTTATTCACAGATTTGTACAAATCTGGAACCAACTCTCAGCACATAAGTGAATATCTTCGCAACATGAGGTCAATGTCTTCAAACTGACTTATCTTCAAAATCTTCTGAGAATGCATATGACCTCTTCCCCTTCCCTCGCATCTCTAATGCTGTCACATGTACATGTCCGTGGGAGAATCTCTTGGTTCTCATAGTCTGCACTCGTTTGCAGAATTCTTACAGCAACACATTAACTCTCCCGAAGCCAGTTCCTGCTTGTCCAGCAAGCGAAAGCCTTTGAAGCCTTTGAACGTATTGAAGCCATTCAGTTTGAAGTTCATGGCTGCAGAAAAATCAGTAAGGAAGGGTGGCAGACAGCGTCGAGGGGAAACATCAAAAGATTTGCCTGATGACCTCGCAGACCTTTACAAGACAGATCCTGAAGAGGATTACAATCAGCGCAAGGCACGAATCCAATGGATTCGACGATATTGGGCTGAACAATGGTTCAAGTACAAGTTTGTGACCCTGGAGTACGCTGAGAAGAATGCTATCAAAAGCCCTTGGGGTGATGTGCTCTATCGAGGCCTTCCACCAAAGAACAGAGCTGAAGCTATTGCACAGGATTTCTATCCTTGTATGGTCCATGGACCACAGCCTGAAAATGCCGACCCATCATCATTGCTCTGGTGTCGTGACGATAATCTCTTCAAGCACAACTTCCAGCATGCAAAGGCATCGGCCAAGGAAAACAAGAAGTCATTGGGATTAGACTTCAACCCTGGTCCCTCTGCTCCCCATGATGACGGCTCACGTGATGCAGAACCCAATGTCATCGGCCCCTTTTCAAACCTTGATGGCCTCATCACATACATATTGGTCCAAGGTGCCAAAGTGGATCATTCTGACAATGATGATGACACTGATGAAGCCCCAGCTCCTCCTCCAAAGCCACAGAAGCTAAAGAAGACTAAGGCTTCAACATCAGCTGCTCCTTCAAAAGCTTCACGTGCGAAGCCACTGGCCACTGCACCTCCTGAAGACAGTGTGCAGTCTGAAGATCTATCACGCATCTCCAAGAAGACGGAGAAGAAAAAGAAAATCATCAAGAATACTGATCAGACATTGACTCCTGCTACCATTCTACGAGAAGAGCACATTGATCTGTCCAGTGATGAAGATCTTGCAGATGATGCTCTTGAGCAACTGATCAAGAGCAAGGAAGAAGCAGAGATCTTCAATAATTTGCCTCTCTTTGATGTGGCAATCATCCATAACTTCATTGATGAGTGGTTTGACACCCCAAATCTCAGCTTTGATGATCTGCAACTTCCCATTGGCCTCAGCGTCGCCTTCAATGGCGCCATTGCTTCTGAGATGGCTCTTGCTCAGCGCATTGTTGAACTGAAGCACAAGATCAACTATGAGAAAGCTCAGTTCAAGAAGCATGTGGCCAAGCTCAGCATGCAAGATGTCAAAAACTTCAAGATCATGCTACACGAGCTCAAAGAAGCATTTCACAAGAAGCGCGAAGAAGCTAGAGGCTCTCGTGAGCACATGAAGAGTCTGGCTGACAAGTGTGTGCTAGCCTATAATGAAGCTGAGAAGCGCAAGGCTCTTGGTCGTCCTGGCATTGACCCCAGAATGGCTGCAAATAAGAAGAAGCTATCAATTGTCCAATCTGTACCTTCAAGGCAAGATGAACCTCGCATAGTCTTCCCAAGCAGCATGACTGGCTCGAAGCCAAAGGTCATGTCAACCGCTTCAGAACTGAAGAAGACAAGGGCTGCCGAGGCTGAACCAGAAAAAGGAAAAACATAGAAGCCTCGGGTGTTGCTCCCTCCAAGAAGAAGCGAAAAACCAAGAAGAATCGGGCTGCTCCCACAGAGCCCCTTGTTGTTGAACCTATCTCAATGGTTCGCCCTGCATCTGAACACCAAGAACGACGGATGATTGTTCATGAGCCTGCTTCCACAGAGGTTTATGCAGCTGAAGACATTCTAGCAGTTGATCCCATCGTTGCTGAAGACATTGGTCACCATGACAATGTTGAAGATGATGAAGTTCTTCCTCAGATTGAACACAACTTGGTATCATCGCCTATTCTCACGAACAGCGAACTCATCAGCATTGGTCGCCCTCTGACGCCAATTGCTCAGGATGCATCATGGGCTGATCGTCCACAACAACAAGACTCCCTCAGTACTCCCCAACAACAACAAGTCACACCACCTGTGCAAGTAGAAGAGGATGAGGCCCAGCCAACTCCATCTCCAAAGGCGTCGCTTGTATTACAAAGGCTTCGCAAAGGACCAAGGCCTCAAGTCCCTCTTTCGAGCGTTCCAGAAGGAGAAGTGCACCACCAATCTGTTGCACGTCAAGTGTTTACAGAAGCCACTCCGACTGTGAATGACTACGTGTCTGAAGCCAAAGCTGTTGAAGACAATCCGGCTGCATCAGCCGATGACGAACAAGAAGAAGAACGTTTCCCTACTCCCCCCATTACTAAAGAAGTTGTTCCTGAAGTGAACGTGCCAGTGCCAGACCCTCCATCTCATCAAGTGGAGGTTGAAAATCTTGAGGCTGCCACCACCAACACTAATGAAGCCAATGACGTAGTCATGGATGAAGCAAGTGTGGAGCCTGCACCAAGCAACATGCCAGAAGTCAATGTTGCAACTGCTCCTGAAGCTTCTGTTGTGCAGCCTGAAGCCACTGTTATTGCCACTGCTCCTGTTCCGCCACCAAGGCCCCATACAATTGAGCAAGCATACAACCATGGCCAGGTAATCAGTGTCAGATGGCCCGTTATGGTCCCTCCGCCTAATGTCTTTGGTCCTCAGTTTGATTATCACATTGAGCATAGGCCTCAGGTCCAGAAACCAAAGCCAAGACTGCCAAGGTTCCCAGATACTGCCACCTCTACAGGGTCCTTCAATGCAAATGGCTTCAAAAGCCACAACACCTTCTTTGACAGCGCAAAGAACCCCTACTTAAGGCCAAGAATATCATCTGATCGTTTCTGGAGTCATCAGCAACGAAGCTATTACTCCTGCGTTCTGTATGATCAAGGGCGCATTTCCCCTCATATGCGCCTCGACACTGAAGCCATTGCTGGACTGCCATGCTTAGAAGAAGCACTTGACTGCTTTCGTGATGCGAGTCTGCTCAGCTTTGTGACAGACAAAGAACATTGGAATGAAGAACTTTTGCTTCAATTCTATGCTACCCTCCACATTCGCGGCTACAACAGGGATACAAAGACATGGGTTCTCGAGTGGATGACAGGAAATGTTCATCATGATGCCAAAGCTCTTGACATCATTGAGCGTACAGGCCTATCCACTCCCGGAGAGCTGTACGAACCTGATTGTCAACTTCATCGCAATGCACTGGAGAGCATCTTCCATAAGCCAGAACCCAACATGAGCCAGATGTTGAGCATGATGAAGCCTCTTCCACATGACGCTGAATACCCAAAGGAGTTCTTTGTTGATGATCTTGAGTATCTGCCTCGCACAATATATCACATCATCAGGCGGACTCTGTGGCCTATCAAAGGGCATTCATCAGCTGCAAAACTTGAAGGAGCCATGAAGACATTGGTCTTTTACATCCTCAATGGCATCAACTTCAATGCACAAGAATTCTTCCTCCGGCAACTGGCTGCATCTGGATCTGACCTTTTTGGCCTGAAATTCTATGATCCATGGGTCATGCGCCTCATCAAGGTACACTCTGCTATCAACTATCAGCCCTCTGCTCGCAATCATATGATCTTTCTACCAGAGGTTGATATGTCAGTTGAAGCCATATACCCTGAGCCTGCCAAGAAGCCTCTTTGTCTTCAAAATGCTGAACACCAAAGCTTCACTTAGCCTATGGAAGGAGTCCAAGCAGTAACTCGTGTCTATCCGATGGCTGTAAACACTCGTCTGCCTCATCGTGCGCCAACTGAATCTACTGAGAGCACAATTGCCCAAAGGCCTAAGAAGCGCTCTCGTCTCTTAAATGACCGAGAACTTCTTGTGGCACTGCATCAGAAACAAGACAAGCATCACTTTTGGCTCAAGCGACAGATGCAAAGCCTCTTGGTGGACATAAATCACATTCGAAATCTTGCCACCAAGAATGCATTTGTCACTCACGAAACCTGTCGGCGGTCATGGAAGAGTTTGACACTGCTCAGTGCTGAAGCAGATCTTCAAGACGATGGCTTCACTGAAAGATTCAAGTTTGACTCCACTCCTCCATGGAATGTTGTCCTACGTCAAACTCCATCCCTTGAAGACTCTGACTATTCTTCCTTCGTGGCAACTGTGAATGCCAAAGTGATCAATGATGAAGACGATGCTACTTCACCACCCCCTACTTCTGCACGCATCAACACAGCACCAAGTTCGTCTGCGCCGCCAAACAACAACGACAACCCTGAAGCTTCACCTACTCCTCATGAGGATGAGTAGATGCTCTATGTCTTCAAACCTTTTTGGTCATTACTGACAAAAGGGGGAGAAGCATATGAGTTTGATAGTCTTCAAGCGGGTTCATATGGGCGGTTGCTTTATATTTTGCCTAGTGTTTACAACTCTTATTTTTTATACATTTCGTTCTTTGAGTTGTAACACTTAAACTCGATGGCCGTCTGCTACTTATTTGCTCCTTCATGTGCGATGATAACTTCCGCACTTAGATCATTCTGCAGACGTCCATTTTTCATTATGCATGTCACTCTCTTAGTTATATCATTTCATGCATGATGAATTATCTTCATAAGTTGAAGAGGATCTCCACAATACAACCTGCCATGTGCATTTGCATTCCACAAGCAAATTACTTATATGCACATCTTCAGGGGGAGCCCTTGCCACTTATGAAGACAATATCCTATCCTTTACAATTTCACATACTTCATTCCCGTTGAAAACTTCAACCAGTTTGTCATCAATCACCAAAAAGGGGGAGATTGTAAGTGCATCTAGTGCCACCCCTAGTTGGTTTTGGAGTATTGACGACAAAGCTGGTTGAGGGACTAATGCGTTTGTGAGAATTGCAGGATAACGCAGTTAGTGTCCCTCATTGATTCGGTTTACCTACCAGAGATGACCCCTAAAAATGTTTGAAGACATTGACGACAATGGTGGTATGTGAAGATATTCATATTGAAGACTATGACATGAGAAGACATTGAGTGAAGATTATGGAGCGCGAAGACTGTGTTGTTTCGTTGTTTCCTTTTCGTCTTTGTTGAGTCATAGGAACCACCGTACTGTTAAGTGGGGTCCAAGTGAACAAAGTCAGAATGACTGAAGTGATGCTCAACCCAAATCCTATGTCTTTGAGAGAAGACAATGAGAGCAAATCTTATCCAGAGCTGGATGAGTCAGCTTTTCTTGTAGCCCAAGTAAAGTTGTCGTGTGTGTTTCAAATCTGACCGTTGGAACACGTGTCAGTTCCTTAGTGACCCAGGGTCATTTCGAACATATCAAGTCGGGTTTCCTTGTGGCTATAAATAGCCCACCCCCTACACCATAAATTGGTGGCTGCTCAGAGTTAGTTCACGGCTTTTGTCGTTTGAGAGCAACCGACCTCGAAGCCTTTGAGAGAGAGAAATCCTTGCGAGGACAAAGCCCAAACACCCAGAGCCAAAGAGTGTTAGGCATCACTGAAGTCTTTCTGTCTGAGTGACCTGAAGACTTATTACACTTGAGGACTGTGTATCCTCCAGCCAGTTAGGCGTCTCGTTCTGAGCATCCAAGAGTCATTGTGGATCGCCGGTGAACGAAGTCTATGAAGGTTCGGAAGTCTACGTTGAAGACTTACCAGAGTGATTGGGCGAGGACTGTGTGTCCTTAGCTCAAGGGGAATAAGGTGAAGACGCGGTCTTCTGAGTTGAATCTCAACCTCCCTAACCAGACGTACAGTTGTCACAGCAACTGGAACTGGTCCAACAAATCTTGTGTCTTCAACAAGTGATTGGTTCTATCCTCTCCCTCCCTTTACCTTGAGTTTGTCTTTGTGAAGTCATTGCCTATTTGTTGTACCTGTTTGACTTCATTGCTTGACTACTATCGTTGATTGGCTTCATACTATCTTCTATCATGATCCTTACTACCAAGCTGCTATTAGTCTTTGTACTTTCACATTATTGCATACTTGACTATGGCTTGCTTGTTGTAATTTATCTTCTGTTGCATATCAATTAGGTCATTTCTATTGCTTGTCTTCGAAACCTCCACGTTTTGAAGACTTTGATAAAAATCGCCTATTCACCCCCCCCCCTCTAGTCGATAACTAGCACTTTCAGGAGGCCATCCACTTGCCTCTCGCTCTGGACATGTTGCGAATGGCCCTACAAAGAAGGTGAGAACTTGGGCACTGGGGCTCGAGAGTGCGAGAATGGATGAGCAAAGGAGGAAGAAGGCGTGGGTAAGAATAGGGGATCCTTGTCCCTTTACAGAGGCAATGAAAACTGTGTCCCTCCCCACTTTCCTGATAAGATCGCTTATTTTCCAAGCACTACGTTAAATAACACGGTTGGGTTACCCGTACCCTTATTAATGAGAATCCCGTGATAAGGGGACACGATCTCTGCTTCGACAAGACGTGCCGAGGAAACCGCCTCGCAATATGTGTGGTGGCCGGCTGTGAGAAAACGGCTCGAAAGATGACTCGGCCATGGTGTGATGTCACGATGTCAACAGATTTGATTTGTGAAATATTTATCTCTCTATGGTGGTATGTGAAATTTGTCTGGCAGAGCCGGACACGATCCTTGTGTTCGGAAGTTATCTTGAAGTATTCGGAGATGGGACCCGCCTTGCAATGTTGAAGACAATCTGCGCGCCGGACTCATCGTCATTGAAGCCTGGTTCAGGGGCTACTGAGGGAGTCCTGGATAAGGGGGTATCCGAACAGCCGGACTGTTGGACTATGAAGATACAAGATTGAAGACTTCGTATCGTGTCTGGATGGGACTCTCCTTTGCGTGGAAGGCAAGCTTGGTGATTCGGATGATAGATCTCCTTCTCTGTAACAGACTCTGTGTAACCCTAGCCCCCTCCGGTGTCTATATAAACCGGAGGGTTTAGTCCGTAGGGCAAGAACAATCATAATCATAGGCTAGCTTCTAGGGTTTAGCCTCTACGATCTCATGGTAGATCAGCTCTTGTAATACTCATATCATCAAGATCAATCAAGCAGGAAGTAGGGTATTACCTCCATCGAGAGGGCCCGAACCTGGGTAAACATCATGTCCCCAGTATCCTGTTACCATTAGCCTTAGACGCATAGTTCGAGACCCCCTACCCGAGATCTGCCGGTTTTGACCCCGACAGTCATATGCATTCTCATAAGATTTTGAAGATAAATCAGTTTGAAGACATTGACCTCATAGCGCGAAGACATTCACTTATTTGGTGAGAGTCGGTTCCAGATATGTACGAATCCAAGAATAAGTACAAGTGAGGAATCTGACTTGTTGTGAAGCATAAGTGAATATACTATGCATGATATGAGATGCAGAATAGGATAGATTCATTTGATAGGCAAAGAAACCGCTTTTGATGGAGAAGTATGAATCTATCATATCAAAAAGGCAGTAAAAAGTGAGTTTTAATTACCACACAAAGAACTACTAGACAAAGCGGAGTAGGAGGCCGAGCAGTTCAATCTCTCGTGCCCTAACTTGGTGATGGAAGACACCTACGGTGATGGTGGAGGAGACGAGGTCCGCGGCCGGCGTGAGGACGGCGTCGGTGAGGTCACGGCAGCTAAGCTCTTCGTCGCCGGTGTCATCGAGAGCTAGCGGTGGCGCTAGTGTTTGTCGTGGTGGAAGAGAGATTTTGACCGCAATGTGATGTGCATTTATAGGGAGAGGGACAGCACAGCGCAATGACGCAGGTGCCCCTGGTGGTTCACATCAGAGGGACATGTGGCAAACATGCAACACATTGGAAGTTGTTCCATGTTCCCACGCATGCCTGGACTGTCGGGTGGTCGTTCCTGCTTCTCCGGATTTCAGGCAATAAGGATTGAACATTTAAAACAGATTCAATGTTTGTCTCTCTACCTTCTGCTGACAAGGACGCAAAGAAGACATTCAAAAGTTTCAACATAATGCATATGATTTGGATAGATAGAATTTGAGGTAGAAGCATAGAAGAGGTTAGGGTCTGATCACATTCACTTAGTTCAAAAGATTCAAACAAGAAGACATAGCTATATATATATATATATATATATATATATATATATATATATATATATATATATATATATATATCTTACTAAGACCAAATCAACATTGTGAACATAATCATGTGCTTAAACCAATGTTGAAGACAAATCAAATGCGAAGACTATGCAATTATAACACTAAGAGAAACACTTCAAACAAAAGTTTGGTGGTGGCGTTACCCACCGTATAGGAAGTATTAGACCCAGACACTGCGCACAATTATCATGGCGCTCCAAAGTCAAATTCTGCATTAATGTATTCACACTTAGAGTGTATGTCTTCATTGATAGAATATATACATTAATTCGTGTGTTGCACATCTAAGTCATCAACATGCATAAGTGTTAGGATGTGTGCCTAATCACAGGACATTCGAGGATTCCAAGATATTTAGCTCACACCGCAACTTGCAAAACCTTTTCTCATCCAAGGGCTTTGTGAAAATATCTGCCAATTTCTCTTCAGTGTTGACGTGAATGATATCAATATCTTCCTTCATGACATGATCTCTGAGAAAGTAATGATGAATTTCAATGTGCTTTGTCTTCGAGTGTTGAACTGGGTTGTTGGTAATCTTTATGGCGCTTTCATTGTCGGGGTAGAGTGGTACTTGTTTCAGATGGATGCCATAGTCCTTGAGTGTTTGCTTCATCCATAGAAGCTGAGCGCAGCAAGATCCAGCAGCAATGTATTCAGATTCAGCAGTGGAGAGCGATACACAGTTCTGCTTCTTTGAAGACCAACAGACAAGTGATCGTCCCAGAAAGTGACATGTGCCTGATGTAGACTTGCGATCCACTTTGTCACTAGCATAATCAGCATCCAAGAATCCAACTAGATGAAACTCTGAGCCCTTTGGATACCATAATCCTAGTGTTGGCGTGTAAGCCAAATATCGAAGAATCTGCTTCATAGCTAAGTGATGTGATTCCTTTGTGCCGCTTGGAATCGGGCACACATGCAAACACTAAGCATGATATCTGGCCTAGATGCACATAAATAAAGTAAAGAACCAATCATGGAGCGGTATACCTTTTGATCGAACTCTTTACCATTGGCGTCAGGACCCAAATGACTTTTGGTTGGCATTGGCGTCGTGTAACCTTTGCAGTCTTGCATTCCAAACTTCTTCAGACAGTCTTTGAGGTATTTCTCTTGAGATATAAATATGTCGTTGCTCTTCTGACGAATTTGAAGACCAAGGAAAAACTTCAACTCACCCATCATGGACATCTGATATTGCTCTTGCATCATGTGTCCAAACTCATCACTGTATTTCTGGTTAGTGCAGCCGAAGATAATATAATCCACATATATTAGGCACACAAATAGTTCACCATCATATGTCTTTGTGAAGAGTGTGGGATCCAGGGAACCAGGTTTGAAGCCTTTGCTCTTCAGGAAGTCTTTGAGTGTGTCATACCAAGCGCGAGGGGCTTGTTTGAGGCCATACAGTGCCTTGTTGAGCATGTATACCATGTTAGGATGTTTTGGATCTTCGAAGCCAGGAGGTTAAGCAACATACACTTATTCTTCAATCTTGCCATAAGAAAGGCACTTTTCACATCCATTTGGTATAGAAGGATGTTGTGATGGTTGGCATAGGCTAGCAGTATGTGTATGGCTTCAAGCCTAGCCACCGGAGCAAATGTTTCATCGAAGTCAATTCCTTCAACTTGAGTGTATCCTTGAGCAATGAGACGAGCCTTGTTTCTGACAACTTGTCCATGCTCATCTTGCTTGTTGCAATATATCCATTTGGTGCCTATGATGTTGTGCTTACGAGGATCAGGACACTTGACCAATTCCCACACATTGTTCAGCTTTAACTGTTGAAGCTCTTCTTGCATAGCTTGAATCCATTCCGATTCCATGAAGGCTTCAGCAACTTTCTTAGGTTTAGATATTGAGACAAATGCAAAGTGTCCACAATAATTTGATAGCTGTGTTGATCTTGAACGAGTGAGTGGACCTGGTGCATTGATGTTGTCAATTATCTTCTCAATTTGGACTTCATTTGCAACACAAGGATGAGCTGGACGAAGATTTTGTTCAGACTAATCATTTTCTTCATTTTGGGCATTGGCTTCAGGCTGAGCATTGTCTTTAGGTTGGTTAGGCGCAGAAATGATAAGTTCCTCTTCAGCCTATGCCTCAGAAAGTATGATCTCTCCAGTTCCCATGAGCTTGATGGATTCACTAGGTGGATCTTCATCTAGCACATTTGGCAGGTGCTCTCTTTGTGAGCCGTTAGTCTCATCGAACCGCACATCCACAGTTTCAACCAATTTATAGTGAAAGAGGTTGAAGACTCTGTAGGAGTACGAATCCTTTCCGTAACCAAGCATAAAATCTTCATGTGCTTTCGGTGCAAATTTTGAAGTGTGATGTGGATCCTTGATCCAGCACCTAGCACCAAATACTCTGAAGTAACTGACATTTGGCTTCTTACCAGTTAGGTTCATAAGATATCTTCTTCAGAATCTTGTGAAGATAAACATGGTTGATGACATGGCATGCAGTATCAATAGCTCCGGGCCAGAACTTTCTTGGAGCCTTGTATTCATCAAGCATCGTCCGAGCCATCTCAATGAGTGTTCTGTTCTTACGCTCCATGATGCCATTCTACTGAGGTGTGTACGGAGCGGAGAACTCATGAGTGATGCCAAATGTATCCAGGTAAAGGTCGAGGCCGGTGTTCTTGAACTCTGTGCCGTTGTCACTTTTGATATGCTTGATCTTGACGCCATAGTTATTCATGGCATGGTTGGCGAAGCGTCTGAAGACATCCTGCACTTCAGTCTTGTAGAGGATAATCTGCACCCACGTATATCTTGAATAATCATCAACAATGATGAAGCCATATAGACAAGCAGTAGTAGTGAGAGTAGAGTAGTGAGTAGGGCCAAATAAGTCCATGTGTAGCAGCTCGAAGGGTTGAGATGTCGTCATGATTGTCTTCGAGGGATGCTTGGCCCTCGTCATCTTTCCAGCTTTGCAGGCACCGCGTAGATGATCTTTCTTGAACTTGACGCCCTCGATGCCTACAACGTGTTTCTTCTTCGCGAGAGTGTACACGTTCCTCATGCCAGCATACCCTAGCCTACGATGCTAGAGCCAGCATTCTGAAGCTTTTGCTAGAAGACATACTGCAAGTTGTGGTCCTGCTAAGAAATCTACCATGTAAAAATCATCTTTCCGATACCCTTCAAAGACTAGAGACTTGTCAGATTCCATTAGAACAAGGCAACGATATTTTCCAAATATCACAATCATATTCAAGTCACAAAGCATTGAGACACACATTAAGTTGAAACCAAGGGATTCAACAAGCATCACTTTATCCATGTGCTGATCCTTTGAGATTGCAACTCTACCTAGACCCAATACCTTGCTTTTACCGGTGTTAGCAAATGTGATGTGTCTCTTGCCAGATGGACATAAGGTTGAGTCCATGAGAAGACTTCGATCACCAGTCATGTGGTTAGTGCATCCACTTTCCATAATCCATTCTGAAGACTTTGGTGTCATACCCTATAGTACAGTTAGGGGGATAGGCTTCACCAAGAGTATTGTGAAGCATAAACATTTGACACACAAGAGAATTATCAAAGCTCAGATCAAGGTTAGGATAGATAGGATGATTGGCAAGAGATTCATGAAAAAATACATAATAAGACCATTTGGGCATTTTATCTTGTGCCCCACAAGATGTTTTAGGTCCCCAGCAATAGCATCGTACACCTTTGATTTTCGGCTGGAGACCTTTCCCTGTAAAAGAGAGTTAAGTATTCTTAACCGCCCACATTTTCAGGGGTGGCTTCGAAGCAATAAGTCTAAGTGCAGCATCTAAGAACTTCGGCTTTGGAGCCCTAGCAAATAGCCTTACAGGAGATGAATGATACTCATATGAATAAGCAAAAAAGTTCTTAGTTTTATGAACATAGCGGTTTGAAGAGACACGCTCAGATTCATAAGTCTGAGTATGATTTCCCTGCAAAACATTGGTGTTAGGGTGACTCGGGTGAGTCCTCTGTCTGTATGAAGCCTTTGGACCATATGAAGCCTTTGGTCTGGGGTTTGTCTTCTTCCCTTGTGGTGTCATGATGACATTTATAGGAAGATTCTCAAGACATCTATTGGGCACCCAAATCTTCTTCATAGGTGGTCCATTCCTGCAGTTAGTACCAATATACCTAGCAAACACTTCACCTTTGTGATTCTTAAACAGTTTATAGTTTACATCAAAAGAATCATCAATGACAATTGGGTTAGCACAAGTGAAGACAGATAAGGTGGATGGGTCCACTGAAGGTCCTTTTGCAGCAACCCATGTGGTTTTGGGGTACTGCTCAAGTTTCTAGTAAGAACCATCAACATTCATTTTCCTCTCAAACCCAACACCCTCTTTCATAGGGTTTCGGTTCAGAATCTGCTTTTTGAGGACATCACCCAGTCTCTGATGCCCTTTGAGACTTTTGTACATCCCTGTCTAAAGAAATGTCTTAAACCTAGCATTTTCATCAGCAATAGCAGTGCTATCTTCAGCAGAGGGGTTAGTTACCACATCAGTAGTTGAAGATATTGCAACAGTAGCAGCAGTAAAACATTCAGCAACAGAAGTAGCATTATCACGCTCAATGCATTTTAGACATGGTGGTTCAAATCCTTCCTGAGCGGGACAGATCCGTTGAGCGCGAAGTGACTCATTCTCTTTTTGAAGATCTTCATGAGCCGCTCTCAATTTCTCAAGTTCTTGCTTCCTTTGAAGATAATCGTAGGAAAGCTTTTCATGAGTTGTTGAGAGAGTTTCATGACGACTTTCAAGTTCCTCGTACTTAACATGAAGATTTTTTATGTCTTCAATTAAGGACTGAGATTGGGTCATTTCCGCATCAAACAGGTCATCGCTTTTGTCTAACAGTTTTTGAATATGCTCCATGGCTTTCTATTGTTCAGTTGCAATTTTAGCAAGTGTTTTGTAGCTAGGTTTGGATTCACAACCAGAGTCATCTTCACTTGATGTTTGAAAGTAAGCATCACGTGAGTTTACCTTGGCACCACGTGCCATGAAGCAATAGGTGGGGGTAGAGTCGTCCTTGTCATTATCATCAGCGTTGGTGATGGAGCCATTGTCTTCAATGTTGAAGATGGACTTGGCAACGTAGGCTGTAGCTAGAGCCAGACTTGCAACGCCAGAGTCGGACTCCTCCTCAGACTCCACCTCTGCCTCCTCAGAAGCAGAATCCTCCTCTAAATCCATCTCCTTGCCAACAAAAGCACGAGCCTTGCCAGATGAGCTCTTCTTGTGTGATGAAGACTTTGATGAAGAATTGGAAGAAGACTTTGAGGATTTCTTCTTCTACTTGTCATCAGAATCATATTCCTTATTCTTCTTCTTATTCTTGTTTTCATTGTCCCACTGCGGACACTCAGAGATGTAGTGACCAGGTTTCTTGCACTTGTGGAATGTTCTCTTCTTGTGGTCATGAGTAGAAGCTTCATCATTTCTTGAGCTGGACCGTGAAGACTTTCTGAAGCGTTTCTTCTTAGTGAACTTCTGGAACTTCTTCACAAGCATAGCAAGCTCCTTTCTAATGTCTTCAGGATCACCAGAACTGTAGTCAGATTCTTCTTCAGATGAGGAAATAGCCTTTGCCTTCAAAGCGCGAGTTCGGCCATAGTTGGGACCATAGATGTCTCTTTTCTCAGATAGCTGAAACTCATGCGTGTTGAGCCTCTCAAGTATGTCAGATGGATTGAGTGTCTTGAAGTCAGGGCGTTCTTGAATCATCGGGGCTAGGGTGTCAAACGAGCTGTCAAGTGATCTCAGGAGTGTCTTGACGATTTCATGCTTGGTGATCTCAGTGGCGCCGAGAGCATGAAGCTCATTTGTGATGTCAGTGAGGCGTTCAAACGTGAGCTGGACATTCTCATTGTCATTTCTCTTGAAGCGGTTGAAGAGGTTGCGAAGGACACTGATCCTTTGATCACTCTGGGTTGAGACGCCTTCATTAACCATGGAGAACCAGTCCCAGACCAGCTTCGACGTTTCCAGAGCACTCACATGACCATACTGTCCTTTGGTCAGATGACCACAGATGATGTTCTTGGCAGTAGAATCTAGTTGAATGAACTTCTGGACATCAGCAGGGGTGACACCTTCACCAGTCTTGGGAACGCCGTTCTTGACGACATACCATAGGTCGACATCAATGGCTTCAAGATGCATTCACAACTTATTCTTATAGTAGGGGTAATCAGTGCCATCAAAGATGGGGCACGCAGTGGAGACTTTGATTATCCCTGCAGTCGGCATAGCTAAAACTCCAGGTAGTTAAACCGAATCACACAAAACAAGGGAGTACCTTGCTCTGATACCAATTGAAAGTGCTAGTTATCGACTAGAGGGGGGTGAATAGGCGATTTTTATGGAAGTCTTCAAAACATGGGAGTTTCGAAGACAAACAATAGAATTGAGCCTATTAACATGCAGCGGAAGGTAGACTATAGTAGGCAAGCCATAGTCAAGTATTCAATGAAGTGAAAGCAATAGTGGTCATGATCATGATGGAAGATAGTATGAAGCCAAACAACAATAGTAGTCATACAGTGAAGTCAAGCAGATAATGCAAGCAGGCAATGACTTCAGAAAGACAAATTGTAAGTAAAGAGAGGGAGAAGATAGAACCAGTCGCTTGGTGAGGACAAGGATTCATTGGACCAGTTTCAGTTGTTGTGACAACTGTACGTCTGGTTAGGGAGGCTGAGATTCAACTCAGAAGACCGCGTCTTCACCTTATTCCCCTTGAGCTAAGGACACCTAGTCCTCGCCCAATCACTCTGGTAAGTCTTCAAGGTAGACTTCCAAACCTTCACAGACTTCATTCACCGGCAATCCCTAATGACTCTTGGAAGCTCAGAACGCAATGCCTAACCGGCTGGAGGATTCACAGTCCTCAAGTGTAACAAGTCTTCGGATCACGCAGACAGAAAGACTTCAGTGATGCCAAACACTCTTTCGGCTCTGGTTGTTTTGGGCTTTGTCCTCGCAAGGATTTCTCTCTCTCAAATGCTTCGGAGGTGGGTTGCTCTCAAACGACAAAAGCCATGCACTAACTCTAAGCAGCCACCAATTTATGGTGTAGGGGGTGGGCTATTTATAGCCACTAGGAAACCCGACCTGATTTGTCCGAAATGACCCTTGGTCACTAAGGAACTGACACGTGTTCCAACGGTCAGATTTCAAACACACATGGCAGCTTGACTTGGGCTACAAGTAAAGCTGACTCATCCAGCTCTGGATAAGATTTGCTCTATTTGTCTTCGCTCGAAGACATAGGATTTGGTTGAGCATCACTTCAGTCACTCTGTCTTTATTCACTTGGACCCCAATTAACAGTACGGTGGTTCCTATGACTCAACAAAGAAGAAAAGGAAACTATGAAACAACTATGTCTTCGCACTCCATAATCTTCACGTGAATGTCTTCTCGAGTCATAAACTTCGATGTGATTGTCTTCACATACCACCATCGTCTTCAATGTCTTCCTACATTTTTAGGGGCCATCTCCGGTAGGTAAACCGAATCAATGAGGGACTACTACCTGTGTTATCCTGCAATTCTCACAAACACATTAGTCCCTCAACCAGGTTTGTCGTCAATACTCCAAAACCAACTAGGGGTGGCACTAGATGCACTTACACTACTCTTGTGTTCTTAATGATCAAGGGCTCATCTTTCCCCATATGCGTCTAGACTGTGAAGCTATTGCTGGCCTGCCCTGCTTAGAAGAAGCCCTTGATCGTTTCAGAGATGCTGGTCTGCTACAATTTGTGACAGATAAAGAGCATTGGAACGAAGAGCTTCTGCTACAGTTCTATGCCACACTCCACATTCGCGGCTACAACAAGGATCCAAAGACATGGATCCTTGAGTGGATGACAGGCAATGTACACCATGCCAAAGCTCTTGACATTATTGAGCTCACTGCCTTGCCCACTCCAGGTGAATTATATGAGCCTGGTTGTCAGCTTCACCGCAACGCTTTGGAGAGCATCTTCCACAAGCCTGAGCCAAACATGAGCCAAATGCTGAGCATGATGAAGCCACTGCCATGTGACGCTGAATATCCAAGGGAATTCTTTGTTGAAGACCTAGAATATCTGCCCCGCACTATTTATGACATCATCAAGCAAACTCTATGGCCTATCAAGGTACATTCTCCTGTAGCGAAGCTTGAAGGAGCAGTGAAGACATTGGTTTTCTATATCTTCAATGGCATCAGCTTCAATGCTCAAGACTTCTTCATCAGGCAATTGGCTGCATCTGGCTCTGATCTCTTTGGTCTGAAGTTCTACGCTCCATGGGTTATGCGCCTTATCAAGCTTCACTCTGCTATCAACAATCAGCCTTCTGTGCGCAATCATCTCATATTCTTGCCAGAGGTTGATCTGTCTGTCGAAGCCATATACTCAGAGCCTGCCAAGGAGCCAATTTATCTTCACCACACCGATCATCAAAGCTTCACTCAGCCCATTGAAGGAGTTCTTGCTTTAACTCGTGTTTATCCTTTGGCTGGCAATACGCGTGCACCTCATCGTGCCCATATTGAAACCACTGAAAGCACAATTGCTCAAAGGCCTCAAAAGCGTTCTTGTGTTCTAAATGACCGAGAGCTTCTCGTTGCCCTGCATCAAAAACAGGATAAGCATCATGACTGGCTAAAGCGTCAGATGCAAAGCCTCTTGGTGGATGTTAATCGGATTCGCAACCTTGCCACCAAGAATGCATTTGTCATTCATGAAACCTATCGGTGGTCGTGGAAGAGTCTAACATTAATGAGCTCTGAAGATGATCTCCAACAAGATGGCTTCACTGAGAGATTCAAATTTGATTCCACTCCTCCCAGGAATGTTGTCTTGCATCGGACTCCCTCACTTGAAGATTCTGAGTACTCCTCCTCTGCGGCAACTATTAATGCCAGAGTCATTGATGACAAAGATGATGCTAGTTCACCATCTCCAACTTCGGCGCATATCGACACTGCACCAAGTTCTTATGCACCACTGAACCTCAACGACGACCCTGCTGCTTCACCTACTCCTCATGGGAATGAGTAGAGGCTCTATGTCTTCAAACCTTTTTGGTCCTTACTGACAAAAGGGGGAGAAGCATATGAGTTGATAGTCTTCAAGCGGGTCCATATGTGTGGTTACTATATTTTTTCCAAGTGCTTACAACTCTCGCTTTTGAAACATTTGGTTCTTTGAGTTGTAACACTTAAACTTGATGGTCGTTTGCTATTTTTTGTGCTATTCTGTGATGCGACGATAAATTTCGCATGTGCGATGATAAATCCCGCATGAAATCATTTCACAGACGTCCATTTCTCATTGTGCATGTCATTACCTTCGTTATATCCTTTCATGCATGATGAATTGTCTTCATTAGTTGAAGAGGATCTCCACAAGTACAACCTACCATGTGCATTAGCATTCAAAGCAAAATACTTATATGCACATCTTCAAGGGGAGCCTTTTTGCTACTTGTGAAGACAATATCTTAATCCTTTACAATTTCACATATTTTTATCCCCGTTGAAAACTTCAACCAATTTGTCATCAATCACTAAAAAGGGGGAGATTGTAAGTGCATCTAGTGCCACCCCTAGTTGGTTTTGGAGTATTGACGACAAACCTGGTTGAGGGACTAATGTGTTTGTTAGAATTGCAGGATAACATAGGTAGTAGTCCCTCATTCATTCGGTTTACCTACCGGAGATGACCCCTAAAAATGTGTGAAGACATTGAAGACAATGGTGGTATGTGAAGATATTCACAAGAAGATTATGACTCGAGAAGACATTCACGTGAATACTATGGAGTGCGAAGACATAGCTGTTTCGTAGTTTCCTTTTCTTCTTTGTTGAGTCATAGGAACCACCGTACTGTTAAGTGGGGTCCAAGTGAACAAAGTCAGAGTGACTGAAGTGATGCTCAACCAAATCCTAAGTCTTCGAGCGAAGACAATGTGAGAAATCTTATCCAAAGTCGGATAAGTCAGCTTTACTTGTAGCCCAAGTAAAGTTGTTGCGTGTGTTTGAAATCTGACCGTTGGAACACGTGTCAGTTCCTTAGTGACCCAGGGTCATTTCGGACAAATCAGGTCGGGTTACCTAGGGGCTATAAATAGCCCACCCCCTACACCATAAATTGGTGGCAGCTCAGAGTTAGTGCACGGCTTTTGTCGTTTGA
The DNA here is from genome assembly GCF_002162155.2 of Triticum dicoccoides. NCBI lineage: Eukaryota > Viridiplantae > Streptophyta > Magnoliopsida > Poales > Poaceae > Triticum > Triticum dicoccoides. The sequence goes on from NC_041385.1 coordinate 134,365,795, forward strand.
GAGCAACCCACCTCCGAAGCATTTGAGAGGGAGATCCTTGCGAGGACAAAGCCCAAAACACCCAGAGCCCAAAGAGTGTTTGTCATCACTGAAGTCTTTCTGTCTCCGTGACCTGAAGACTTGTTACACTTGAGGACTATGAATCCTCTAGCAGGTTAGGTGTCGCATTCTGAGCATCCAAGAGTCATTGTGGATTGCCGGTGAATGAAGTCTGTGAAGGTTTGGAAGTCTACCTTGAAGACTTACCAGAGTGATTGGGTGGGGACTAGGTGTCCTTGGCTCAAGGGGAATAAGGTGAAGACACGGTCTTCTGAGTTAAATCTCAGCCTCCCTAACCAGATGTATAGTTGTCACAGCAACTGGAACTAGTCCAACAAATCACTTTCCTCTCCAAGCTACTGGTTCTATCTCTTCCTTCTCTTTACTTACAGTTTGTCTTCGTGAAGTATTTTGCTTGCTTGTCTTATCTGTTTGACTTCACTGTGTGACGACTATTGTTGTTTGGCTTCATACTTTCTTCCATCTTAGTCCATACTACCTAGTTGCTAACAGTTTTCGTGCTCTAGCTTCATTACTTGCTTGACTATGGCTTGTCTAGTGTAGTCTACCATCCGCTGCATGTAAATAGGTTCATTTCTATCGTTTGTCTTTGAAACTTCCATATTTTGAAGACTTTCATAAAAATCGCCTATTCACCCCCCCCCCCTCTAGTCGATAACTAGCACTTTCATATGGTATTAGAGCAAGGTACTCCCTTGTTCTGTGAGACTCGATTTAACCACCTGGAGTTTTAGCTATGTTGACTGCAGGGATAATCAAAGTCTCTGGTACGTGCCCTGTCTTGGATGGCACTGATTACCCCTACTGGAAGAATAAGATGTGCATGCATCTTGAAGCGATTGATGTCGATCTATGGTATGTCATCAAGAACGGCGTTCCCAAGACTGGTGAAGGTATCACCCCTGCTGGTGTCAAGAAGTTCGTTCAATTGGATTCTACTGCCAAGAACATCATCTGTGGTCATCTGACCAAAGGACAGTATGGCCGTGGGAGTGCTCTGGAAACGTCGAAGCTAGTTTGGGACTGGCTGTCCAAGGTCAACGAAGGCGTCTCAACCAAGAGAGATCAAAGGATCAGTGTCGTTCGCAACCTCTTCAACCACATCAAAAGAAACGACAATGAGAATGTCCAGCTCACGTTTGATCGCCTCACTGACATCACAAATGAGCTTCATGATCTTGGAGCCACTGAGATCACCAAGCATGAAATCGTCAAGACACTCCTGAGATCACATGATAGCTCGTTTGACACCCTAGCCTTAATGATCCAATAATGTCCTGACTTCAATACTCTCGATCCGTCTGACATACTTGAGAGGCTCAACACACATGAGTTCCAGTTATCTGAGAAAAGAGAGATCTACGGTTCTAGCTATGGACATACTCGCGCTTTGAAGGCAAAAGCTGTTTCCTCGTCTGAAGAAGAATCTGACTGTAGTTCTGGGGATCCTGAAGACATTGGAAAGGAGCTTGCTATGCTTGTAAAGAAGTTCCAGAAATTCACCAAGAAGAAAGGCTTCAGAAAGTCTTCAAGATCCAGCTCAAGAAATGATGAAGCTTCTACTCATGACCACAAGAAGAGAACATGCCACAAGTGCAAGAAACTTGGTCACTACATCTTTGAGTGTCCTCAGTGGGACAATGAGAACAAGAAGAAGAAGAGCAAGGAATATGATTTTGATGACAAGAAGAAGAAGAAATCCTCAAAGTCTTCTTCCAAGTCTTCGTCCAAGTCTTCATTACATAGGAAGAGCTCATCTTGCAAGGCTCGTGCTTTTGTTGGCAAGGAGATGGATTCAGAGGAGGAGTCTACTTCTAAGGAGGTAGAGGTGGAGTCTAAGGAGGAGTCCGACTCTGGCGTTGCAAGTCTGGCTCTAGCCAGAGCCTACGTTGCCAAGTCCATCTTCAACACTGAAGACAATGGCTCCGTCACCAATGCTGATGCTAATGACAAGGAAGACTCTGCCCCCACCTACTGCTTCATGGCACTGGTGCCAAGGTAAACTCACGCGATGCTTATTTTCAAACATCAAGTGAAGATGATTTTGATTGTGAATCCAAACCTAGCTACAAAACACTTGCTAAAATTGCAACTGAACAACAGAAAGCTATGGAACATATTCTAAAACTGTTAGACAAAAGAGATGACCTGTTGGATGCGGAAATGACCTGATCTCGGTCCTTAATTGAAGACATAAAAAATCTTCACGTTAAGAACGAGGAACTTCAAAGTCGTCATGAAATGCTCTCAACAACTCATGAAAAGCTTTCCTATGATTATCTTCAAAGGAAGCAAGAACTTGAGAAATTGAGAGCAGTTCATGAAGATCTTCAAAAAGAGAAAGAGTCAATTCGCGCTCAACAGATCAGTCCCGCTCAGGAAGGATTTGAACCACCATGTCTAAAATGCCTTGAGCATGATAACACTACTTCTGATGCTGAATGTTCTACTGCTGCTACTCTCACAATATCTTCAACTGCTGATGTGGTAATTAACCCCTTTGCTGAGGATACCACTACTATTGCTAATGAAAATGCTAGGTTGAAGACATTGCTTGAGACTGGGATGTACAAAAGTCTCAAAGGGCATCAAACACTATGTGATGTCCTGAAAAACCAGATTCTGAACCGAAACCCTAGAAAAGAGGGTGTTGGGTTCGAGAGGAAAATGAATCTTGATGGTTCTTACTGGAAGCCTGAGCAGTAACCCAAAACCACATTGGTTGCTGCAAAGGGACCTTCAATGGACCCATCCACCTTATCTGGCTTCACTTGTGCTAACCCAATTATCATTGATGAATCCTTTGGTGCAAACTACAAACTGTTTAAGAATCAGAATTGTGAAGTGTTTGCCAGGTATATTGGTACTAACTGCAGGAATGGACCACCCTTGAAGAAGATCTGGATGCCCAAAAGGTGTCTTGAGAATTTCCTGTGAATGTCATCATGACACCTCTAGGGAAGAACACAAACCCCAGACCAAAGGCTTCATATGGTCCAAAGGCTTCATACAGACAGAGGACTCACAAGAGTCACCCTAACACCAATATTTTGTAGGGAAATCATACTCAAACTTATGAATATGAGCGTGTATCATCAAACCGCTCTGTTCATAAGACTAAGAACTATTCTGCTTATTCATATGAGTATTATTCACTTCCTGCAAGGATATTTGCTAGGGCTCCAAAGCAGAAGTTCTCAGATGCTGCACTTACACTCATTGCTTCTAAGCCACCCCTGAAGATGTGGGTGGTTAAGAAAAATTAACTTTCTTTCGCAGGGAAAGGTCTCCAGCTGGAAATCAAAGGCATCCGATGCTTATGCTGGGGACCTAAAACATCTTGTGGGGCGCAAGATAAAATGCCCAAATGGTCTTACTATGTATTTTGTTCCCGAATCGCTTGCCATTCATCCTATCAGTCCTAACCTTGATTTGAGCTTTGATAATCCGCTTGTCCGTCAAATGTTTATGCTTCACAATACTCTTGTTGAAGCCTATCCCCCTAACTGTACTATAGGGTATGACACCACATGCTTCAGAATGGATTATGGGCAGTGGATGCACTAATCACATGACTGGTGATCGAAGTCTTCTCATGGACTCAACCTTACGTCCATCTGACAAGAGTCACATCACATTTGTTGACACTAGTAAAAGCAAGGTATTGGGTCTCACTTTATCCATGTGCTATTTGGAAAATATTGTTGCCTTGTTCTAATGGAATCTGACAAGTCTCTAGTCTTTGAAGGGTACCAGAAAGATGATCTATATATGGTAGATTTCTCAGCAGGACCACAGTTAGTCGTATGACTTTTGGCAAAAGCTTCAGAGTGCTAGCTCTGCCATCGGAGGCTAGGGCATGCTGGCATGAGGAACCTGTACACTCTCGTGAAGAAGAAACACGCCGTAGGCATCGAGGGCGTCAAGTTCAAGAAAGATCATTTGTGTGGTGCCTGCGAAGCTGGAAAGATGACTAGAGCCAAGCATCCCTCGAAGACAATCATGACAACATCTCAACCCTTCGAGCTGCTACACATGGACTTATTTGGCCCTACTATCTACTCTACTCTTACTACCACTGCTTACCTCTATGGCTTCGTCATTTTTGACGATTATTCAAGATATACATGGGTGCATATAATCCTCTACATGAATGAAGTGCAGGATGTCTTCAAACGCTTCGCAAATCGTGCCATGACAAACTATGGCATCAAGATCAAGCACATCAGAAGTGACAATGGCACAGAGTTCAAGAACACCGGCCTTGATATTTATGTTGATACATTAGGCATCACTCATGAGTCCTCTACTCCATACACACCTCAGCAGAATGGCATCATGGAGCGCATGAACAGGACACTCATTGAGATGGCTCAGATGATGCTTGATGAATACAAGACACCAAGGAAGTTCTGGCCCGAAGCCATTGATACTACATGCCATGTCATCAACCGTGTTTATCTTCACAAGCTTCTGAAGAAGACATCCTATGAGCTCCTAACTGGTAAGAAACCAAACCTTAGTTACTTCAGAGTATTTGGTGCTAGGTGCTGGATCAAGGATCCACATCACACTTGAAAATTTGCACTGAAAGCGCAAGAAGGTTTTATGCTTGGTTACAGAAAGGAATCGCACTCCTACAGAGTCTTCAACCTCTTTCACCATAAAGTGGTTGAAACTATAGACGTGCGGTTCGATGAGACTAACGGCTCACAAAGAGAGCACATGCCAAATGTTCTAGATGAAGTTCCACCTAGGGAAGTCATCAAGCTTATGGGAACTAGAGAAATCATACCTTCTGAGGCACAGGCAGAAGAGGAACTCGTCATCTCTGCACCTAATCAACCTGAAGACAATTCTCAGCCTGAAGTCAATGCTCAAAATGAAGACAATGATCAGCAAGAGCAAAATTTTCGTCCAGTTCATCCTCGTGTTGCAAATGAAGTACATATTGAGAAGATAATTGATAGCATTAATGCACCCAGTCCACTCACTCATTCAAGAGCAACACAACTGGCAAACTTCTGTGGGCACTTTGCATTTGTCTCTATATCTGAACCCAAGAAAGTTATTGAAGCCTTCATGGAACCTGAATGGATTCAAGCTATGCAGGAAGAGCTTCAACAGTTCGAGCTAAACAACGTATGGGAATTGGTCAAGCGTAATTATCCTCATAAGCACAATATCGTTGGCACCAAATGGATATATCGCAACAAGCAAGATGAGCATGGTCAAGTTGTCAGAAACAAGGCTCGTCTAGTTGCTCAAGGATACACTCAAGTTGAAGCGATTGACTTCGATGAAACATTTGCTCCTGTGGCTACGCTTGAAACCATTCGCATATTGCTAGCCTATGCAAATCATCACAAGATCCTTCTGTATCAAATGGATGTGAAGAGTGCCTTTCTCAATGGCAAGATTGAAGAAGAAGTGTATGTTGCACAACCACCTGGCTCTGAAGATCCAAAGCATCCTGATATGGTATACAAGCTCAACAAGGCATTGTATGGTATCCAAAGGGCTCAGAGTTTGATCTAGTTGGATTCTCGTATGCTGATTATGCTGGTGACAAGGTGGACCGAAAGTCTACATCAGGCACATGTCACTTTCTGGGACGATCACTTGTCTGTTGGTCTTCAAAGAAGCAGAATTGTGTATCTCTCTCCACTGTTGAATCTGAAAACATTGCTGCTGGATCTTGTTGTGCTCAGCTTCTATGGATGAAGCAAACACTCAAGGACTATGGCATCCATCTGAAGCAAGTACCACTCTACTGCGATAATGAAAGCGCCATCAAGATTGCCAACAACCCAGTTCAGCACTCGAAGACAAAGCACATTGAACTTTGTCATCACTTTCTCAGAGATCATGTCATGAAGGAAGATATTGATATCATTCACGTCAACACTGAAGACCAATTGGCAGATATCTTCACAAAGCCCTTGGATGAGAAAAGGTTTTCCAAGTTGCGGTGTGAGCTAAATATCTTGGAATCCTCGATTGTCATGTGATTAGGCACGCATCCTGACACTTATGCATGTTGATGACTTAGATGTGCAACACACAAACTAATGTATATCTTCAATCAATGAAGACATACACTCTAAGTGTGAATACATTAATGTGGAATATGACTTCGGAGTGCCACGATAATTGTGGGCCTTGTCTGGGTCTAATACTTCCTATACGGTTGGTAATGCCACCACCAAACTTTTGTTGAAGTGTTTCATCTGGTGTGTCATTTGCAAAGTCTTCGCGTTTGATTTGTCTTCAACATTGATTTGACTTCTGTTTTATCCTCACTATGTTGATTTTGTCTTACTCAGATATATTTATATATTTGTGTTCTGTCCTCTACAGCATTCACTTATAGCTATGTCTTCTTATTTGAATCTTTTGATCTAAGTGAATGTGATTGAACCCCAACCTCTTTTATGCTTCCATCTCAAATTTTATCTATCCAAATCATATGCATTCTAGTGAAACCGTCAAATGTCTTCTCTGCGTCCTTGTCAGCAGAAGATACAGAGACAAAAACTGAATCTGTTTTAAATGCTATATTCTTATTGCCTGAAACCTGGAGAAGCCGGAACAACCACCCGACAGTCCAGGCATGCGTGGGAATATGGAACAACTTCCAATGTGTTGCATGTTTGCCACGTGTCCCTCATATGTGAACCGCTAGGGGCACCTGTGTAATTGCGCTGTGTTGTCCCTTCTCTTATAAATACACATCTCATCGCGGTCAAAATCCTTTTGCCACCTCTCCACCTCGCACAAACCCTAGCCCCACCGCTAGCTCTCTACGACGCTGACGACGAAGCGCTTAGCTGCCGCGACCTCACCGACGCCATCCTCATGCCGTCCGCGGACCTCGTCTTTTCCACCGCCACCGTAGGTGTCTTCCGTCGCCAAGTTAGGGCATGGAAGATTGAACTGCTCGGCCTCCCACTCCACTCCATCTAGCAGTTCTTCGTGTGGTAAATAAAACCTCCTTTTTACTGTCTTTTTGATCCAATAGATTTATCCTTCCTCACCAAAAGTTGTTTCAGTGCCTATAAATTTGGATCTATCCTGTTCTACACCTCATATCTTGCCTAAAATATTCATTTATGCTTCACAAGTAGTTAGATTCCTCACTTGTACCTATTCTTGGATTCGTACACATCTGGAACCAACTCTCAACACATAAGTGAATGTCTTCGCGCTAGGAGGTCAATGTCTTCAAACTGATTTATCTTGAAAATCTTGTGAGAATGCATATGACCTCTTCCCCTTCCCTCGCATCTCTAATGCTATCACAGGTACATGTCCGTGGGAGAATCCCTTGGTTCTCATAGTCTGCATTCATTTGCAGAGTTCCTACAGCATCACATTCATTCACCATCAGCAAGTTCCTATCTGACCAGCAAGCAGAAGCCATTCACTATATTGAAGCCATTCTGCTTGAATACAATGGCCATAGAAAAGTCAGCAAGAAAGGGTGGCAGGAAGCGCCGTGGGGATACATCAAAGGATTTTCCCGAAGATCTCTATGAGTTGTACAAGACTGATCCTGAAGAGGATTACAATCAGTGCAAAACACGAATCAATGGATTCGAAGGTATTGGGCCGAGCATTCAAATACAAATTCATGACCAAGGAGTATGATGAGAAGAATGCCATCAAGTGTCCTTGGGGTGATATTCTCTTTCGAAATCTTCAACCCAAGAACAGATCTAAAGCCATTGCTCAGAGTTTCTACCCCTGTATGGTCCGTGGACCACAGACTGCCAATGCGGACCCATCCTCATTGCTATGGTGTCATGATGATAATCTATTCAAGCGCAACTTTCAGACTGCAAAGGCATCTGCCAAAGAGAACAAGAAATCGCTTGGATTAGACTTCAACCCGGTCCATCTGCTCCTCGAGCTGATGCCACCCATGATGCTGAACCCAATATTGTCGGGCCCTTCTACAACCTCGAAGGTCTCATCACACACATTGCTGTTCAGGGGGCAGCCGTGGAGAACTCTGTAGATGATGTTGATTCGGATGAAGCGCCTACTCCACCTAAGCCAAAGAAGCAAAAGAAACCAAAGGCTTCAAAGCCCTCCTCTGGACCTAAAGCTTCACGAGCGAAGCCTCTGGCCACTGCGCCTCCTGAAGCAAGTGTGCAGTCAGAAGATCAATCTCGCATCTCCAAGACCGAGAAGAAGAAGAAGCCCATCCAAAGCTCTGGGCAAGCACTGACACCAGCTGCCATTCTGAGGAACGAGAATGACGCCATTAATCTCTCAAGTGACGAAGATCTTGGCGATGATGCTCTTGAGCAGTTGATAAAGAGCAAGCAAGAGGCGGAGATCTTCAATTATCTGCCTCTCTTCGATGTGGACATCTTGAATAACTTCATTGATAAGTGGTTTGACAACCCAAGCCTCAGTATCGATGATCTTCAACTCCCAATTGGCATCAGTGTCTGTAAGTGCATCTAGTGCCACCCCTAGTTGGTTTTGGAGTATTGATGACAAACCTGGTTGAGGGACTAATGTGTTTGTGAGAATTGCAGGATAACATAGGTAGTAGTCCCTCACTGATTCGGTTTACCTACCGGAGATGACCCCTAAAAATGTGTGAAGACATTGAAGACAATGGTGGGATGTGAAGATATTCATGTTGAAGACTATGACATGAGAAGACATTGAGTGAAGACTATGGAGCGCGAAGACTTAGTTGTTTTGTTGTTTCCTTTTCTTCTTTGTTGAGTCATATGAACCAACGCACTGTTAAGTGGGGTCCTAGTGAAAAAAGTCAGAGTGACTGATGTGATGCTCAACCAAATCCTATGTCTTCGAGCGAAGACAATGAGAGCAAATCTTATCCAGAGTCGGATAAGACAGCTTTACTTGTAGCCCAAGTCAAGCTGCCACGTGTGTTTGAAATCTGACCATTGCGACACATGTCAGTTCCTTAGTGACCCAGGGTCATTTAGGACAAATCAGGTTGGGTTGCCCAGTGGCTATAAATATCCCACCCCTACACCATAAATTGGTGGCTGCTCAGAGTTAGATACGACTTTTGTCATTTGAGAGCAACCCACCTCCGAAGCCTTTGAGAGAGAGAATCCTTGCGACGACAAAGCCCAAACCACTCAAAGCCCAGAGTGTGTTTGGCATCACTGAAGTCTTTTTGTCCGTGTGATCTGAAGACTTGTTACACTTGAGGACTATGAACCCTCCAGTCGGTTAGGCGTGACATTCTGAGTATCCAAGAGTCATTGTGGATTGCCGGTGAACAAAGTCTGTGAAGGTTTGGAAGTCTACCTCGAAGACTTACTAGAGTGATTGGGCGGGGACTAGGTGTCCTTAGCTCAAGGGGAATAAGGTGAAGATGCGGTCTTCTAAGTTAAATCTCAGCCTCCCTAATCAAACGTACTGTTGTCACTACAACTGGAACTGGTCGAACAAACCACTGTCTCTTTGAAGCTACTGGTTCTATCTCTCACTTCTCTTTACTTACAGTTTGTCTTCGTGAAGTCTTTGCCTGCTTGCATAATCTGTTTGACTTCACTGTTTGACTACTTGTCCTGATTGGCTTCATACTATCTTCCACCGTGATCCTTACTACCTAGCTGCTAATAGTCTTTGTGCTTTCACTTCATTGAATACTTGACTATGGCTTGTCTAGTGTAGTCTACCTTCCGCTGCATACGAATAGTGTGGTTTCTCCTGTTTGTCTTCGAAACTCCCATGTTTTGAAGACTTTAATAAAAATCGCCTATTCACCCCCCCCCTCTAGTCGATAACTAGCACTTTCAATTGGTATCAGAGCAAGGTACTCCCTTGTTCTGTGTGATTCGGTTTAACCACCTGGAGTTTTAGCTATGTCGACTGCAGGGATAATCAAGGTCTCCACTGCGTGTCCCATCTTTGATGGCACTGAATATCCCTACTGGAAGAATAGGATGCGCATGCATCTTGAAGCCATTGATGTCGATCTGTGGTATGTTGTCAAGAATGGCGTTCCCAAGACTGGTGAAGGTGTCACCCCCGCTGATGTGAAGAAGTTCATTCAATTGGACTCTACCACCAAGAACATCATCTGTGGTCATGTGACCAAAGGGCAGTATGGCCGTGTGAGTGCTCTGGGAACGTCGAAGCTAGTCTGGGACTGGCTCTCCAAGGTCAATGAAGGCGTATCAACACAGTGTAATCAATGAATCAGTACTCTTCGCAACCTCTTTAACCGCTTCAAAAGACATGACAACGAGAACGTCCAGCTCACATTTGATCGCCTCACCGATATTACCAATGAGCTCCGTGCACTCGGTGCAACTGACATTACGGAGCATGAAATTGTGAAGACACTGCTGAGATCTCTTGACAGCTCATTTGACACCTTAGCCCTGATGATACAAGAACGGCCTGATTTCAAGACACTCGATCTGTCTGACATACTCGAGAGGCTCAACACACATGAGTACCAGTTATCTGAGAAACGAGATATCTATGGCCCCAACTACCGCTGAACTCGTGCCTTGAAGGCAAAGGCTGCGGCTTCCTCGTCTGGAGAAGAATCTGACTACAATTCTGATGATCCTGAAGACATTGGAAAGGAGCTTGCTATGCTTGTGAAGAAGTTCCAGAGGTTCACTAGGAAGAAAAACTTCAGATAGTCTTCACGATCCAACTCAAGGGACGATGAAGCTTCCACCTATGACAGCAAGAAAAGAACCTGTCACAAGTGCAAGAAACCTGGCCACTACATCTCTGAATGTCCATAGTGGGACAATGAGAAGAAGAAAAAGAAGAGCAAAGAATATGATTCTGATGACAAGAAGAAGAAGAAATCCTCAAAGTCTTCTTCCAAATCTTCCTCTAAGTCTTCATCACACGAGAAGAGCTCGTCAGGCAAAGCACGTGCTTTTGTTGGCAAGGAAATGGATTCAGAGGAGGAGTCTGCTTCTAAGGAGGAAGCGGTGGAGTCTGAGGAGGAGTCTGACTCTGGTGTCGCAAGTATGGCTCTAGCTACCGCCTACGTCGCCAAGTCCATCTTCAACACTGAAGACAATGACTCCGTCACCAACACTAATGACAAGAACGACTCGACTCCCACCTACTGCTTCATGGCACGTGGTGCCAAGGTAAACTCTCGCGATGCTTACTTCCAAACATCAAGTGAAGATGACTCTGATGGTGATTCCAAACGCAACTAAAAAAAATTGCTAAAATTGCAACTGAACAACAGAATGCCATGGAACATATTCAAAAACTGTTAGATAAAAGCGATGACCTGTTGGACGCGGAAATGACTAAGACTCAGTCCTTTATTGAAGGCATAAAAAATCTTCATGTTAAGTACAGGGAACTTGAAGGTCGTCATGAAACCCTCTCAACATCTCATGAAAAGCTTTCCTGCGATTATCTTCAAAGGAAGTAGGGACTTGAGAAATTGAGATCGGGTCATGATGGTCTTCAAAAGGAGAACGACTCACTTCACGCTCAAGAGATCAGTCCCGCTCAGTAAGGTTTTGAACCACCACGTCTAAAATGCATTGAGCGTGATAACGCTGCCTCTGTTGCTAAATGTTCTATTGCTACTCCTATTGCAATATCTTCTACTGCTGATGTGGTAACTAACCCCTCTATTGAGGATACCACTACTACTGCTGATGAGAATGCCAGGTTGAAGACACTGCTTGAGACAGGGATGTACAAAAGCCTCAAAGGGCATCAGACATTATGTGATGTCCTCAAAAAGCAGATTCTGAACCGAAACCCTAGAAAAGAGGGTGTTGGGTTCGAGAGGAAAATGAATGTAGATGGGTCGTACTGGAAGCCTGAGCAGTACCCCAAAACGACCTGGGTTTCTACAAAGGAACCACTAGCAGATCCATCCATCTTATCTGGTTTCACTTGCGCTAACCCTATTGTCATTGATGAATCCTTTGATGCAAACTATAAATTGTTTAAGAATCAGAATGGCGAAGTGTTTGCCAGGTATATTGGTACTAACTGCAGGAATGGGTCACCTATGAAGAAGATATGGGTACCCAAGAGATTCCTTGAGAATCTTCCTATGAATGTCATCACGACACCACCTGTGAAGAAGACAAACCCCCTACCAAAGGCGTCATTCGTTCCAAAAGCTTCATACAGACCATGGACTCATTTGAGTCACCCTAACGTCAATGTTTTGCAGGAAAATCATACTGAGACCCATGAATATGAGCATGTTTCATTAAACCTCTATGTTCATAGAACCAAGAACTTTTCTGCTTATTCATATGAGTATTATTCACCCCCTGCAAGGCTATTTACTAGGGCTCAGAAGCCAAAATTCTCAGATGCTGCAGTTAGACTCATTGCTTCTAAGCCACCCCTGAAGATGTGGGTGGTTAAGAAAACTTAACTCTCTTTTGCAGGGAAGGTCTCTAGCCGGAAATCAAAAGCATCCCAAGCTAATGCTGGAGACCTTAAAAATCTTGTTGGGCGCAAGATAAAATGCCCAAATAATCTTACTATGTATTTCATTCCAGAGTTTCTTGATACTCATCCTGTCTATCCTAACCAAGACCTGAATTTCCATAATCCACTTGCTCGTTAAATGTTTCTGCTTCACAACTCGCTTGGTGAAGCCTATCCCCCAAACTGCACTGTAGGATACGACACCTCGTGCTTCAGAATGGATTATGGACAGTGGATGCACTAATCACATGACCGGCGGTCGAAGTCTCCTGATGGATTCAAGCTGCGTCCATCAGACAAAAGCCACATCATATTTGCTGACACTCGTAAAAGCAAGGTATTGGGTCTAGGTAGAGTTGCAATATCAAGGGATCAGCACATGGATAAAGTGATGCTTGTTGAATCCTTTGGTTTCAAATTAATGTCTGTCTCAATGCTTTGTGACTTAAACATGATTGTGCTATTTGGAAAATATCGCTGCCTTGTACTGATGGAATCTGACAAGTCTCTAGTCTTTGAAGGATATCGAAAAGGTGATCTATATATGGTAGATTTCTCAGCAGGTCCACAGATGGCCATATGTATTTTAGCAAAAGCTTCAGAATGCTGGCTTTGGCATAGAAGGCTAGGACATGCTGGCATGAGGAACTTGCACACTCTCGCGAAGAAGAAGCATGTTGTGGGCATCGAAGGCGACAGGTTCAAGAAGGATCATTTGTGTGGCGCCTGCGAAGCCGGGAAGATGACAAGAGCCAAGCATCCCTCAAAGACAATCATGACCACATCTCAACCCTTCGAGCTGCTACACATGGACTTATTTGTCCCTACTCACTATTCCACTCTCAATGCTATTGCTTGCCTCTATGGCTTCGTCATTGTTGATGATTACTCTCGATACACTTGGGTGCATATAATCCTCTACAAGACTGAAGTGCAGGATATCTTCAGACGCTTTGCCAACCGTGCCATGACGAATTATGGTGTCAAGATCAAGCACATCAGAAGCTACAAAGACACTGAGTTCAAGAACATCGGCCTCGACCTCTACCTGGATACCATGGGTATCACTCATGAGTTCTCTGCTCCTTACACACCTCAGCAGAATGGCATCGCCGAGCGCAAGAACAGAACTCTTATTGAGATGGCCCGTACGATGCTTGATGAGTACAAGACTCCACGTAAATTCTGACCTGAAGCCATTGATACTGCTTGCCACACAATCAACCGCGTTTATCTTCACAAGCTTCTGAAGAAAACATCTTATGAGCTCCTAACTGGTAAGAAACCCAATGTAAGCTACTTCAGAGTATTTGGTGCTAGGTGCTAGATCAAGGATCCTCATCACACTTCAAAATTTGCACTGAAAGCACATGAAGGTTTTATGCTTGGTTACGGAAAGGATTTGCACTCCTACATAGTCTTCAACCTCTTTCACTATAAAGTGGTTGAAACTGTGGATGTGCGGTTCGATGAGACTATAGGCTCGCAAAGAGAGCACCTGCCAAATGTGCTAGATGAGTTATCCCCTAGCGAGTCAATCAAGCAAATGGGAACTGGCGAAATCATACCCTCTGAGAATCAGGCTAAAGAAGAACTCATCGTTTCTGCACCTGATCAACCTGAAGACAATGCTCAGCCTGAAGATAATCCTCCAAATGATGACATTGATCAAAATGAACAGAATCTTCGTCCTGCTCACCCTCGTGTTGCAAATGAAGTATAGATTGATAAGATGATCGATAGCCTCAATTTACCTGGCCCACTCACTCGTTCAAGAGCCACACAAAGAGCAACACAACTCACCAATTTCTGTGGACACTTTGGATTCGTCTCAATCTCAGAACCCAAGAAAGTCACCAAAGCCTTTATGGAACCTGAATGGATTCAAGCAATGCAAGAAGAGCTTCAACAGTTTGAGTTGAAAACTATGTGGGAACTGGTCAAGCGTCCTGATCCTCGAAAGCACAATATCATTGGCACCAAATGGATATATCGCAAAAAGCAAGATGAACATGGTCAAGTGGTCAGAAACAAAGCTCGTCTAGTTGCTCAAGGCTACACTCAAGTGGAAGGGATTGACTTTGATGAAACTTTTGCTCCTGTGGCAAGGCTTGATGCCATTCGCATACCGCTAGCCTATGCAAATCATCACAACATTCTCCTATATCAAATGGATGTGAAAAGTGCTTTTCTCAATGGAAAGATAGAAGAAGTATATGTTGCACAACCTCCTGGCTTTGAAGATCCAAAACATCTTGATATGGTGTACAAGCTCAACAAGGCACTGTATGGCCTCAAACAAGCCCCACGCGCTTGGTATGATACACTCAAAGACTTCCTAAAGAGCAAAGGCTTCAAACCTGGTTCACTGGATCCTACTCTCTTCACGAAGACATATGACGGTGAACTATTTGTATGCCAAATATATGTGGATGACATTATCTTCGGCTGCACCAACAAGAAATACAGTGATGAGTTGGGTCATATGATGCAAAAGCAATATCAGATGTCCATGATGGGTGAACTAAAGTTCTTTCTGGGTCTCCAAATCCGTCAGCAACGCAACGACATCTTCATTTCTCAAGAAAAATATCTCAAAGATTGTCTGAAGAAGTTTGGAATGCAAGACTGCAAAGGTTACACGACGCCAATGCCAACCAAAAGTCATCTAGGTCCCGACGACAGTGGTAAAGAATTCGACCAAAAGGTATACCGCTCCATGATTGGTTCTTTGCTTTATTTATGTGCATCTAGGCCAGATATAATGCTTAGTGTTTGCATGCGTGCCCGATTCCAAGCGGCACCAAAGGAATCGCATCACTTAGCTGTGAAGCGAAGACTTTGATATTTGGCTTACACCCCAACACTAGGATTATGGTATCCAAAGGGCTCAGAGTTTGATCTAGTTGGATTCTCAGATGCTGATTATGCTGGTGACAAGGTTGATCGCAAGTCCACATCAGGCACATGTCACTTTCTGGGATGATCACCTGCCTGTTGGTCTTCAAAGAAGCAGAACTGTGTATCTCTCTCCACTGCTGAATCCGAATACATTGCTGCTGGATCTTGCTATGCTCAGCTTCTCTAGATGAAACAAACTCTCAAGGACTACGGTATACACCTGAAGAATGTGCCTCTCTACTGCGATAATGAGAGTGCCATCAAGATTGCCAACAATCCAGTTCAGCACTCGAAGGCAAAGCACATTGAGATTCTTCATCACTTCCTCGGAGATCATGTTATGAAGGAGGACATTGATATCATCCACGTCAACACTGAAGAGCAACTAGCTGATATCTTCACAAAGCCCTTGGACGAGAAAAGGTTTTGCAAATTGCGGTGTGAGCTAAATATCTTGGAATCCTCAAATGTCCTGTGAATGGGACACACATCCTAACACTTATGCATTTTGATGAATTAGATGTGCAACACACGAAGTAACGTATATCTTCAATCAATGAAGACATACATTCCAAGTGTGAATACATTAATGCGGAATTTGACTTCGGAGCGTCACGATAATTGTGCGCCGTGTCTGGGTCTAATACTTCCTATATGGTGGGTAACGCCACCACCAAACTTTTGTTTGAGGTGCTTCTCTTGGCGTTATGTTTGCATAGTCTTCATAACTGAGTTGTTTTTATTACTAACTTATATTCGAATTTATCTTCATATGATTGATTTGGCCTTAAAGTGGTTGCATACTATTTGTGTTCTATCCTCCACAGCATTCACTTATAGTTATGACTTTGAGTTGAATCTTTTGATCTAAGTGAATGTGATCGGACCCTAACCTATCTATGCTTCTACCTCAACTCTATGTGTCCAAATCATATGCATTCTATTGAAAACTGTCGATTGTCTTCACTGAACCTTGTCAGCTGAAGCCAATCTAACAAAAATTCATGTCTGTTTTAAATGCGCTATCTTTATTACCGGAAATCCGAAGAATTCGGAATGACCGCCCCGACAATCCAGGCGTGCATGGGAACATGGAACAACTACCCAGGAGTTGCATGCACGCACATGTCATTCAAATGCGAATCACCAGGGGCACCTGCGTAATTACGTTGTGTTGTCCCTTTCCTTATAAATGCACATCCCATCGCGGTCAAAATCTTTTCTTCCACCGCGCCACCTCCCGAAAACCCTAGCGCCACCGCTAGCACTCAACGACGCCGGCGACGAAGCACTTAGCTGCCGCAACTTCTCCGACGCCGTCCTCACGCCGGCCGCGGACCTCATCTTCTCCGCCGCCGCCGTAGCTGTCTCTCGTCGCCAAGTTAGGGCACGAGAGATTGAACTGCTCGGCCTCAACTTTCCCTCCATCTAGCAGTTCATCCTGTGGTAATTAAAACTCTCCTTTTACTGTCTTTTGATCTGATAGATTCATCCTTCCTTACCAAAAGTAGTTTCTACAACTCCAAAGTTGAATCTATCACACTCTGCATCTCATAATGTGCCTAGGATGTTCACTTATGCTTCATTACAAGTTAGATTCCTCACTTGTACTTATTCCTGGATTTGTACAACTTTGGAACCAACTCACATCAACTAAGTGAATATCTTCGCGTTATGAGGTCAATGTCTTCAAACTAATTTATCCTCAAAATCATCTGAGAATGCATATGACCTCTTCCCCTTCCCTCGCATCTCTAATGTTGTCACAGGTACATGTTCGTGGGAGAATCCCTTGGTTCTCATAGTCTGCATTCATTTGCAGAATTCTTGCAGAATCACATCAATTCACCTGAAGCAAGGTCTTGTCTCACTAGCCGCAAGAAGCCATTGCACGTACTGAAGCCCTTCAGCTTAAACTTCATGGCAACTGAAAAGTCAGCATGAAAGGGTGGCAAACAGCACCGTGGTAACACTTCAAAGGATTTGCCTCCTGATTTGCACGAGCTGTACAAAACTAATCCTGAGGAAACCTATACCGGCCGCAAGAATCGAATCCAGTGGATTCGAAGATATTGGGCTGAAGAATGGTTCAAATACCACTTCGTCACTGAAGAATATGCAGAGAAAAATGTCATTAAGGCACCCTGGGGAGATATTGTGTACAAAACTCTTCAACCCCAGTCTCTTTCCGAAGCCATCCAATGGGAATTCTATCCTTGCATGGTCCGCGGACCAGAGCCAGAGAATGCTGACCCTTCTTCTCTGCTATGGTGTCGTGAAGACCATCTCTTCAAGCGCAATTACCAGTTCGCCAAAGACTCAGCTGCGAAGAACAAGAAGGCTCTAGGGCTCGACTTCAATCCTGGTCCTTCCTCACCTCGGGATGATGGCACCCGTGAAGCCAATGAAAATAGGATCGGTCCCTTCTACAACTTTGAAGGCCTCCTCGCTCACATTGTTGTACAAGGTGCCAAAGTGGATCATTCTAATGATGATGCTAACACAGAAGAAGCTCCTACTCCTACTCCAAAGCCGCAGAAGCAAAAGAAGGCTAAAGCTTCAAAACCCTCTGCTGCACCAAAGGCTTCTCGAGTGAAGACATTGGCAACTGCCCCTCTTGCTCCAAGCAACGCCTCTGAAGATCTCTCTCACGTCTCCAAGAAGAGTGAGAAGCCACAGAAGAAACCGGTTCAGAGACTCAGTCAAGAACTGACACCAGTTGCCGTTCTGAGGAACGAATCTGAAGCCATTGATTTGTCTTCAGATGAAGAATTTGGTGAGGATGCGCTGGAGCAGCTGATCAACAGCAAGCAAAAGGCGGAGATCTTCAATGATCTGCCCATCTTTGATGTGAACATCTTGCACAATTTTATTGATGAATGGTTCGATAATCAAAATCTCAGCTTTGGTGATCTTCAACTCCCCATTGGCATCAGCGTCACCTTCCAAGGCGCAATTGCTTCTGAGCTGGCTCTGGCCCAGCGAATTGTTAAACTGAAACACAAGATTGATTTCGAGAAGGAACAGTTCAAGAAGCATGTGGACAAGCTGAGTGTGGCTGATGTCCAAAAATTCAAGGTGATGTTGAATGACCTTAAAGAAGGCTTTCGCAAGAAGCACGAAGAAGCCAAAGGCTCAAGAGAACGCATGAATGTTCTTGCTGCCAAATGTGTTTAGCTTACAACGAAGCTGAAAAGCACAAGGCACTTGGGCGTCCTGGTATTGACCCCAAGATGGCTGCCAAACAAAAGAAGAAGTCTATTGTGGCCCCCACTGAAGCTCCAAGGTGGGAAGAACCTCACATTGTCTTCCCTGCCAGCATGACAGGCTCGAAGCCTAAGGTCTCCACAGTGGCTTCAGATCAGCAGAAGACCAAGGCAGCTGAAGCCGAAGTCATAAAGCGCAAAATCAAGCGCACTACTGATGATGCACTACCCCCAAAGAAGGGAAAGACCAAGAAGAGAGATTGGGCTGCTCCCATAGAGACCTTAGTTGTTGAACCCATTGCTTGTGCTCCCCCTCCATCTAACAATCAAGAGCGTCAGTTGATTGTTCATGAGCCTGCTTCCACAGAGGCTCCTGAAGAACAAGAAGTTCCAGTCGTCGATCCTATCGCGACTGAAGACATTGGTCCCCAAGACAATGTAGAAGATGATGAAGTCCTTCCTCAGATTCAGAACCCCACAGCATCATTGCCTATTCTCATGAACAGCGAACTCATCAGTATTGGTCGTCCTTTGACACTAATCACACAGGATGCTTCATGGGCTGATCGCCCCAACCAGATACCCCAGTTCAAGACACCCCAAGTACACCGCATCCTACACCAACGCAGGGTACAAGTCCAATTGTCAATGATGACAATTACATGGAGACCACACCATCACTGAAGACGTCGCCCGTGTTTCAACGGCTTTGCAAAGGCCTGAGGCCTTCGGTCTCCATGACGACTATCATGGAAGAGGATTCACACCAATCTAGCTCAATGGCACGTCAAGTGTTTCCTGAAGACAATCCTTCTGTGACGGTTCCTGTGCCCAAAGCTAATGCTTCTGAAGAGATTTTGGCTGCAGCAGCCGATGACAGACAAGAAGAACCTGTTGCCACACCCCCACAAATCAAGAAGTTGTTCTCGAGGAGAACGTATCTGTGTCCGACCCTCCAGCTACACAAGTGGAGGTTGAGAATACTGAGACGGCCACCAACAACGCCACTGAAGCCAATGACGTTGTCATGGCTGAAGCCAATGTGGCGCCTCAAGTCAATACAGTGAATGAAGCCAATGCTGCACCTACATCCAATGTGCAGCCTGAAGCCAATGCAGATGCCACTGCTCATGTTCCGCCTCCAAGGCCACACACAATTGAGCATGCATTCTATCAAGGCGAGTTTGTTCCTGTAAGATGGCCAATTCTGGTTCCTCCGCCTGCTCCTGGACCACAATTTGACTACCATGTGGAGCATAGGCCTCAGGTTCAGAAGCCAAAGCCAAGACTGCCCAGATTCCCAGGTTCTGCATCAGCACCAGGCTCCTTCAATGTCAACGGCTTCATTTCACACAACACCTTCTTCGATTCTAGCAAGAACCCATATTCCAAGCCAAGAATCTCATCAGATCGGTTCTGGAGCTACCAGCAGCGCAACTACTACTCCTGCATTCTATACAATCAGGAGCGCATATTTCCTCATATGCGTCTAGACAATGAAGCCATTGCTGGACTGCCCTGCCTTGAAGAAGCCCTAGACTGCTTTCGTGATACTGGCCTTCTGCAGTTTGCCACCGACAAGGAACATTGGAATGAAGAGCTTCTCCTGCAATTTTATGCAACCCTTCACATTGACGGCTATAACAGGGATACAACGACATGGGTCCTTGAGTGGATGACGGGCAACGTTCATCATGAAGCCAAAGCCTTTGATCTCATTGAGCTTATTGGCCTCTCCACTCCAGGCGAACTATACGAACCAGGTTGTCAGCTTCACCGCGATGCATTGGAGAGCATCTTCCAGAAGCATGAGCCCAACATGAGCCAGATGCTCAGTATGATGAAGCCACTGCCCTCGGATGCTGAGTATCCCAAGGAATTCCTTGTTGAAGACCTTGAGTATCTGCCACGCACAATCTATCATATCATTCGGCGAACTCTATGGCCGATCAAGGGGCATTCCTCCTCAACAAAGCTTGAAGGTGCAATGAAGACATTGGTCTTCTACATACTCAATGGCAAAAGCTTCAATGCTCAAGATTTCTTCATATGCCAGTTTGCTGCATCTGGGTCTGACATTTTCGGTCTCAAATTTTATGCTCCTTGGGTTCAAGAAAGATCAAGAAACATGTCGTAGGCATCGAGGGCGTCAAGTTCAAGAAAGATCATCTGTGTGGTGCCTATGAAGTTGGAAAGATGACTAGGGCCAAGCATCCCTTGAAGACAATCATGACAACATCTCAACCCTTTGAGCTGCTACACATGGACTTATTTGGCCCTACTATCTACTCTACTCTTACTACCACTGCTTGCCTCTATGTCTTTGTCATTGTTGACGATTATTCAAGATATACATGGGTGCATATAATCCTCTACAAGAATGAAGTGCAAGATGTCTTCAGACGCTTCGCAAATCGTGCCATGACAAACTATGGCATCAAGATCAAGCACATCAGAAGTGACAATGGCACAGAGTTCAAGAACACCAGCCTCGATCTTTACCTTGATACATTAGGCATCACTCATGAGTTCTCTGCTCCATACACACCTCAGCAGAATGGCATCATGGAGCGCAAGAACAGGACACTCATTGAGATGCTCAGATGATGCTTGATGAATACAAGACACCAAGGAAGTTCTGGCCCGAAGCCATTGATACTACATGCCATGTCATCAACCGTGTTTATCTTCACAAGCTTCTGAAGAAGACATCCTATGAGATCCTAACTGGTAAGAAGCCAAACCTCAGTTACTTCAGAGTATTTGGTGCTAGGTGTTGGATCAAGGATCCACATCACACTTCAAAATTTGCACCGAAAGCATAAGAAAGTTTTATGCTTGGTTACGGAAAGGATTCGCACTCCTACAGAGTCTTCAACCTCTTTCACTATAAAGTGGTTGAAACTGTAGATGTGCGGTTCGATGAGACTAATGGCTCGCAAAGAGAGCACATGCCAAATGTTCTAAATGAAGTTCCACCTAGCGAAGTCATCAAGCTTATGGGAACTGGAGAAATCGTACCTTCTGAGGCACAGGCTGAAGAGGAACTCATCATCTCTGCACCTAATCAACCTGAAGACAATTCTCAGCCTGAAGTCAATGCTCAAAATGAAGACAATGATTAGCAAGAGCAAAATTTTCGTCCAATTCATCCTCGTGTTGCAAATGAAGTACAGATTGAGAAGATAATTGATAGCATTAATGCACCTGGTCCACTCACTTTTTCAAGAGCAACACAACTGGCAAATTTCTGTGGGCACTTTGCATTTTTCTCTATATCTGAACCCAAGAAAGTTATTGAAGCCTTCATGGAACCTGAATGGATTCAAGCTATGCAAGAAGAGCTTCAACAGTTCGAGCTGAACAACGTATGGGAATTGGTCAAGCGTCCTGATCCTCGTAAGAACAATATCGTTGGCACCAAATGGATATATCGCAACAAGCAAGATGAGCATGGTCAAGTTGTCAGAAACAAGGCTCGTCTAGTTGCTCAAGGATACACTCAAGTTGAAGCGATTGACTTCAATGAAACATTTGCTCCTGTGGCTAGGCTTGAAGCCATTCGCATATTGCTAGCCTATGCAAATCATCACAACATCCTTCTATATCAAATGGATGTGAAGAGTGCCTTTCTCAATGGCAAGATTGAAGAAGAAGTGTATGTTGCACAACCACCTGGCTCTGAAGATCCAAAGCGTCCTGATATGGTATACAAGCTCAACAAGGCATTGTATGGCCTTAAACAAGCCCCTCGTGCTTGGTATGACACACTCAAAGACTTCCTGAAGAGCAAAGGCTTCAAACCTGGTTCCCTGGATCCCACACTCTTCACGAAGACATATGATGGTGAATTGTTTGTGTGCCAAATCTATGTGGATGACATTATCTTCGGCTGCACAAATCAGAAATACAGTGATGAGTTTGGGGACATGATGCAAGAGCAATATCAGATGTCCATGATGGGTGAGCTGAAGTTCTTCCTAGGTCTTCAAATTTGTCAGCAACGCAACGACATCTTCATATCTCAAGAGAAATACCTCAAAGACTGCCTGAAGAAGTTTGGAATGCAAGACTTCAAAGGTTACATGACGCCAATGCCAACCAAAAGTCATCTAGGTCCTGATGCCAATGGTAAAGAGTTCGATCAAAAGGTATACCACTCCATGATTGGTTCTTTACTTTATTTATGTGCATCTAGGCCAGATATCATGCTTAGTGTTTGCATGTGTGCCCGATTCCAAGCAGCACCAAAGGAATCGCATCACTTAGATGTGAAGCGAATTCTTCGATATTTGGCTTACACCCCAACAATAGGATTATGGTATCCAAAGGGCTTAGAGTTTGATCTAGTTGGATTCTCGTATGCTGATTATGCTGGTGACAAGGTGGACCGCAAGTCTACATCAGGCACATGTCACTTTCTGGGACTATCACTTGTCTGTTGGTCTTCAAAGAAGCAGAACTGTGTATCTCTCTCCACTACTGAATCTGAATACATTGCTGCTGGATCTTGTTGCGCTCAGCTTCTATGGATGAAGCAAACACTCAAGGACTATGGCATCCATCTGAAGCAAGTACCACTCTACTACGATAATGAAAGCGCCATCAAGATTGCCAACAACCCAGTTCAGCACTTGAAGACAAAGCACATTGAACTTTGTCATCACTTTCTCAGAGATCATGTCATGAAGGAAGATATTGATATCATTCGCGTCAACACTGAAGACCAATTGGCAGATACCTTCACAAAGCCCTTGGACCTCATCTTTTCCACCGCCACCGTAGGTGTCTTCCTTCACCAAGTTAGGGCACGGAAGATTGAACCGCTCGTCCTCCCACTCCACTCCGTCTAGCAGTTCTTCGTGTGGTAAATAAAACCTCCTTTTTACTGTCTTTTTGATCCGATAGATTTATCCTTCCTCACCAAAAGTTATTTCGGTGCCTACAAATTTGGATCTATCCTATTCTGTACCTCATATCTTGCCTAAAATATTCATTTATGCCTCACAAGTAGTTAGATTCTCACTTGTACCTATTCTTGGATTCGTACACATCTGGAACCAACTCTCAACACATAGGTGAATGTCTTCGCGCTAGGAGGTCAATGTCTTCAAACTGATTTATCTTCAAAATCTTCTAAGAATGCATATGACCTCTTCCCCTTACCTCGCATCTCTAATGTTGTCACAGGTACATGTCCGTGGGAGAATCCCTTGGTTCTCATAGTCTCCATTCATTTGCAGAGTTCCTACAGCATCACATTCATTCACCATCAGCAAGTTCCTGTCTGACCAGCAAGCGGAAGCCATTCACTATACTGAAGCCATTCTGCTTGAATACAATGGCCATAGAAAAGTCAGTAAGAAAGGGCGGCAGGAAGTGCCGTGGGGATACATCAAAGGATTTTCCCGAAGATCTCTATGAGTTGTACAAGAATGATCCTAAAGAGGATTAAAATCAGTGCAAAACACGAATCAATGGATTCGAAGGTATTGGGCCGAGCATTCAAATACAGATTCATGACCAAGGAGTATGATGAGAAGAATGCCATCAAGTGTCCTTGGGGTGATATTCTCTTTCAAAATCTTCAACCCAAGGATAGATCTAAAGCCATTTCTCAGAGTTTCTACCCATGTATGGTCCATGGACCACAGCCTGCCAATGCCGACCCATCCTCATTGCTATGGTGTCATGATGATAATCTATTCAAGCGCAACTTTCAGACTGCAAAGGCATCTGCCAAAGAGAACAAGAAATCGCTTGGATTAGACTTCAACCCCGGTCCATCTGCTCCTCGAGCTGATGGCACCTGTGATGCTGAACCCAATATTGTCGAGCCCTTCTAGAACCTCGAAGGTCTCATCACACACATTGCTGTTCAGGGGGCGGGCATGGAGCACTCTGTAGATGATGCTGATTCTGATGAAGCGCCTGCTCCACCTAAGCCAAAGAAGCAGAAGAAACCAAAGGCTTCAAAGCCCTCCTCTGCACCTAAAGCTTCACGAGTGAAGCCTCTGGCCACTGCGCCTCCTGAAGAAAGTGTGCAGTCAGAAGATCAATCTCGCATCTCCAAGACCGAGAAGAAGAAGAAGCCCATCAGAAGCTCTGGGAAAGCACTGACACTAGCTGCCATTCTGAGGAACGAGAATGATGCCATTAATCTCTCAAGTGACGAAGATCTTGGCGATGACGCTCTTGAGCAGTTGATAAAGAGCAAGCAAGAGGCGGAGATCTTCAATTATCTGCCTCTCTTTGATGTGGACATCTTGAATAACTTCATTGATGAGTGGTTTGACAACCCAAGCCTCGGTATCGATGATCTTCAGCTCCCAATTGGCATCAGTGTCTGTAAGTGCATCTAGTGCCACCCCTAGTTGGTTTTGGAGTATTGACGACAAACCTGGTTGAGGGACTAATGTGTTTGTGAGAATTGCAGGATAACACAGGTAGTAGTCCCTCATTGATTCGGTTTACCTACCGGAGATGACCCCTAAAAATGTGTGAAGACATTGAAGACAATGGTGGGCTGTGAAGATATTCACGTTGAAGACTATGACATGAGAAGACATTGAGTGAAGACTCTGGAGCGCGAAGACTTAGTTGTTTTGTTGTTTCCTTTTCTTCTTTATTGAGTCATATGAATCACCGCACTGTTAAGTGGGGTCCCAATGAACAAAGTCAGAGTGACTGATGTGATGCTCAACCAAATCATATGTCTTCGAGCGAAGACAATGAGAGCAAATCTTATCCAGAGTCGGATAAGTCAGCTTTACTTGTAGCCCAAGTTAAGCTGCCGCGTGTGTTTGAAATCTGACCATTGCGACACGTGTCAGTTCCTTAGTGACCCAGGGTCATTTAGGACAAATCAGGTTGGGTTGCCCAGTGGCTATAAATAGCCAACCCCCTACACCATAAATTGGTGGTTGCTCAGAGTTAGATACGGCTTTTGTCGTTTGAGAGCAACCCACCTCCGAAGCCTTTGAGAGAGAGAAATACTTGCAAGGACAAAGCCCAAACCACCCAGAGCCCAGAGTGTGCTTGGCATCACTGAAGTCTTTCTGTCCGCGTGATCTGAAGACTTGTTACACTTGAGGACTGTGAATCCTCCAGCCGGTTAGGCGTCACGTTCTGAGCATCCAAGAGTCATTGTGGATTGCCAGTGAACGAAGTCTGTGAAGGTTTGGAAGTCTACCTTGAAGACTTACCAGAGTGATTGGGCGGGGACTAGGTGTCCTTAGCTCAAGGGGAATAAGGTGAAGACGCGGTCTTCTGAGTTAAATCTCAGCCTCCCTAACCAGACGTATAGTTGTCAGAGCAACTGGAACTGGTCGAACAAACCACTGTCTCCCTGAAGCTACTGGTTCTATCTCTCACTTCTCTTTACTTACAGTTTGTCTTTGTGAAGTCTTTGCCTGCTTGCATAATCTGTTTGACTTCACTATTTAACTACTTGTCCTGATTGGCTTCATACAATCTTCCACCCTGATCCTTACTACCTAGCTGCTAATAGTCTTCTTGCTTTCACTTCATTGTATACTTGACTATGGCTTGTCTAGTGTAGTCTACCTTCCGCTGCATACGAGTAGTGTTGTTTCTCCTGTTTGTCTTCGAAACTCCCATGTTTTGAAGACTTTCATAAAAATCTCCTATTAACCCCCCTCTAGTCGATAACTAGCACTTTCAGTGTCTCCTTCCATGGAGCCATTGCTCATGAGCTGGCTCTGGCTCAGAAGATTGTTGAACTGAAGAACAAAATTGACTATGAGAAGGCTCGGTTCAAGAAGCACATGGCCGAGCTCAGTGTGACTGATGTTCAAAACTTCAAGCAGATGATGCATGACCTCAAGGAGGCGTTTCACAAGAAACGTGAGGAAGCAAAAGGTTCAAGAGAGTGAATGAAACTCCTTGCTGCAAAATGTGTTCAAGCTCACAATGAAGCAAAAAAGCGCAAAGCTCTTGGGCGTCCAGGCATCAACCCCAAGATGGCTGCCAAGAAGAAGAAGCCTGCTATTCCCCAAGCTGAAGCATCAGGGCAGGAAGCACCTCGGATTGTCTTCCCTGCCAGTATGACAGGCACGAAGCCTAAGGTCCCCACAACTGCGTCTGAATTAAAGAAGACAAGGCTAGCTGAGGCCGAAGCCAGAAAGTGCGAGATCAAGAATGCCACTGATGATGCGCCACAGACCAAGAAGCGGAAGACAAAGTCTTCCAAGAAGGATCGGGTTGCTCCCATAGAGCCCCTCCTTGTCGAGCCAATCTCAGACTCTCGTCCTGCGTCCGAACACCAAGAGCGTCGGTTAATAGTTCATGAGACTGCTTTCACAGAGGCTCCTGAAGCTGAAGACATTCCAGCTGTTGACCCCACCACAGATGAACACATTGGTCCCCAAGACAATGTAAATGATGATGAAGTCCTTCCTCAGATAGAGCACCAAATGGTATCATCGCCTGTTCTCACGAACAGCGAAGTCATCAGCATTGGTCGTCCTCTGACGCCAATTGCTCAGGATGATTCATGGGCTGATCGCCCTCAAGACTCCTCCCGTCAAGAATCACCAAGTACTCCCCCACCTCAAGTCACCACTCCGGTGCTTAGTCAACTCCCTCTCCAAAGATGTCGCCCGCATTCCACAGGCTTCGCAAAGGACCAAGGCCACAAGTCGCTCTATCGAGTGTTCCAGAAGGAGAAGAGCAACACAACTCTATGGCTCGAGAAGTGTTTCCTGACGCCACTCCAACTGTGAACGTCTCTGAGTCTGAAGCCAATGCTATCGAAGACATTCTGGCTGCATCAACCGATGACCAAGAAGAACTCCGTCAAGAAGAAGAGCATGTTGCCACACCCCCTACCAACCAAGAAGTTGTTCTCGAGGAGAACGAGTCTGTGTCTGACCCTCCAGCTACTCAAGTGGAGGTTGAAAATAATGAGGCGGACACCAACAACACTACTAAAGCCAATGACGTTGTCATGGCTGAAGCTAATGTGGCGCCTGAAGCCAATGTTGCACCTGAAGCCATTGTGCAGCTCGAAGCCCATGTCAATGCCGATGCTCATGTGCCACCTCCAAGGCATCACACTATTGAGCTGGCATTTGATCACGCTCATCCTGTCATGGTTTGATGGCCTATTCTGGTTCCTCCTCCTGCTCCCGGACAACAATTTGATTATCATGTTGAGCATAGGCCTCAGGTCCAGAATCCAAAACCCGGGCTGCCAAGGTTTCCAGGTACAGCAACATCACCAGGATCTTTTAATGTGAATGGATTCATTGCACACAAAACCTTCTTTGATAGCGCCAAGAACCCATATTCCAAGACAGGAATCTCATCTGATCAGTTCTGGAGTTATCAGCAGCATAGTTACTATTCCTGTATACTATACAATTAGGGGCGCTTTTTTCCCCATATGCGTCTAGACTGCGAAGCCATTGCTGGCCTGCCATGCTTGGAAGAAGCCCTCAACTACTTCAGAGATGCAGGCCTTCTACAGTTTGTGATCGATAAGGAAAATTGGAATGAAGAACTTCTGCTGCAATTCTATGCAACTCTTCACGTTTGCGGCTACAACAGGGATCCGAAGACTTGGGTCCTTGAGTGGATGACAGGCAATGTACACCATGATGCCAAAGCTCTTGATATTATTGAGCTCACTACCTTGCCAACTCTAGGTGAATTATATGAGCCTGGTTGTCAGCTTCACTGCAATGCTTTGGAGAGCATCTTCCAGAAGCCTGAGCCAAACATGAGCCAAATGCTAAGCATGATGAAGCCACTGCCACAAGACGCTGAATATCCAAAGGAATTCTTTGTTGAAGACCTAGAGTATCTGTCACGCACTATTTATCATATCATCAGGCGAACTCTATGGCCTGTCAAGGGACATTCTCCTGCAGCGAAGCTAGAAGGTGCAATGAAGACATTGGTCTTCTATATCTTCAACGACATCAGTTTCAATGCTCAAGACTGTTTCATCGGGCCATTGGCTGCATCTGGATCTGATCTGTTTGGTTTGAAGTTTTATGCTCCATGGGTAATGGGCCTCATCAAGCTTCACTCTGCTATCAACTATCAGCCTTCTGCGCGCAATCATGTCATATTCTTGCCAGAGGTTGATCCGTCTGTCCAAGCCATATAACCAGAGCCTGCCAAGGAGCCAATTTATCTTCACAACGCCAATCACCAAAGCTTCACAAAACCTATTGAATGAGTTCTTGCTGCAACTCGCGTTTATCCTTTGGCTGGCAATACACGTGCACCTCATCGTGCCCATACTGAAGCCACTGAAAGCACTATTGCGCAAAGGCCTCGGAAGCAATCTCGTGCTCTCAATGACCGAGAGCTTCTCGTTGCCCTGTATCAAAAACAGGATAAGCATCATGACTGGCTGAAATGTCAGATGCAAAGCCTCTTGGTGGATGTTAATCGCATTCGCAATCTTGCCACCAAGAATGCTTTTGTCACTCATGAAACCTGTCGGCGGTCGTGGAAGATTTTGACATTGCTCAGCTCTGAAGATGATCTTCAACAAGATGGCTTCACAGAGAGATTCAAGTTTGATTCCACTCCTCCCAGGAATGTTGTCTTGCGTCGGACTCCCTCACTTGAAGACTCTGAGTACTCCTCCTTAGCGGCAACTGTCAATGCCAGAGTCATTGATGATGAAGACGATGCTACTTCACCACCTAAAACTTCGCCTCGTATCGACACTGCGCCATGTTCTTCTGCACCACCGGACCTCATCGACGACCCTGCACGTTCACCTACTCCTCATGGGGACGAGTAGACGCTCTATATCTTCCAACCTTTTTGATCCTTACTGACAAAAGGGGGAGAAGCATATGAGTTGATAGTCTTCAAGCGGGTCCATATGGGTGGTTGCTATACTTTTTGCCAAGTGCTTACAACTCTCGCTTTTGATACATTTGGTTCTTTGAGTTGTAACACTTAAACTTGATGGTTGTCTGCTGTTTTTATATATCGACTATGTGATGCGATGATAAATTCCGCATGTGCGACGATAAATTCCGCACGAAGTCATTTCGCAGACGTCCATTTTCATTATGCATGTCATTATATTCGTTATATCCTTTCATGCATGATGAATTGTCTTCTTAAGTTGAAGAGGATCTCCACAAGTACAACCTGCCATGTGCATTTGCATTCAAAAGCAAAATACTTATATGCATATCTTCAGGGGGAGCCTTTTGCTACTTATGAGACAATACCTTAATCCTTCCAATTTCACATACTTTTATCCCCGTTGAAAACTTCAACCAGTTTGTCATCAATCACCAAAAAGGTGGAGATTGTAAGTGCATCTAGTGCCACCCCTAGTTGGTTTTGGAGTATTGACGACAAACCTAGTTGAGGGACTAATGTGTTTGTGAGAATTGCAGGATAACACAAGTAGTAGTCCCTCACTGATTCGGTTTACCTACCGGAGATGACCCCTAAAATGTGTGAAGACATTGATTACAATGGTGGTATGTGAAGATAATCACAATGAAGATTATGACTCGAGAAGTCATTCACGTGAAGACTATGGAGTGTGAAGACATAGTTGTTTCCTAGTTTATTTTCTTCCTTGTTGAGTCATAGGAATCACCGCACTATTAAGTGGGGTCCAAGTGAACAAAGTCAGAGTGACTGAAGTGATGCTCAACCAAATCCTAAGTCTTTGAGCGAAGACAATGAGAGCAAATCTTATCCAGAGTTGGATGAGTCAGCTTTACTTATAGCCCAAGTTAAGCTACCGCGTGTGTTTGAAATCTGACCATTGGAACATGTGTCAGTTCCTTAGTGACCCAGTGTCATTTTGGACAAATCAGGCCGGGTTGCCCTATGGCTATAAATAGCCCACCCCCTACACCATAAATTGGTGGCTGCTCAGAGTTAGTGCACGGCTTTTGTCGTTTGAGAGCAACCCACCTCGAAGCCTTTGAGAGAGAGAAATCCTTGCAAGGACAAAGCCCAAAACACCGAGAGCCAAAGAGTGTTAGGCATCACTGAAGTCTTTCTGTCCGCGTGACCTGAAGACTTGTTACACTTGAGGACTGTGAATCCTCCGGCCGGTTAGGCGTCGTGTTCTGAGCATCCAAGAGTCATTTTGGATTGCCGGTGAACGAAGTCTATGAAGGTTTGGAAGTCTACCTTGAAGACTTACCAGAGTGACTGGGCGAGGACTAAGTGTCCTTAGCTCAAGGGGAATAATGTGAAGACGCGGTCTTCTGAGTTGAATCTCAGCCTCCCTAACCAGACGTACAGTTGTCACAGCAACTGGAACTGGTCCAACAAATCCTTGTCCTCACCAAGCAACTGGTTCTATCTCTTCCCTCACTTATTTACAGTTTGTCTTCGTGAATTCATTTGCCTGCTTGCCTCATCTGTTTGACTTCACTGTGTGACGATGTTTGGCTTCATACTATCTTCCATTTTGATCCATACTACCTAGCTACAAATAGTCTTCGTACTTTAGCTTCATTACTTGCTTGACTATGGCTTATCTAGTGTAGTCTACCTTCCGCTGCATATCAATAGGTTCATTTATATTGCTTGTCTTCGAAACTCTCATGTTTTGAAGACTTTCATAAAAATTGCCTATTCACATGTTCTGAGATTGATGTTGCTATGACTTTGCTATGCTTAACACTTGTCACTAGGGACCGAGTGCCATGATTTCAGATCTGAAACCTTTATGTTTTCATGAATATATTTGAGTTCTTGATCCTATCTTTCAAGTTGTATGCACCTGTTACGTGTTATGATCCGCATAATCCAAGGTGACAATAATTGGGATTCTTTCTGGCGATGACCGCAGTTTGAGGAGTTCATGTATTCACTATGTGTTAATGCTTTGTTCCGGTTCTCTATTAAAATGTGGCATTAATATCCCTTATATTTTCTTATGGACCCTGCTTCCATGGGAGGGTAGGCCGAAAGATGCCACACAAGTTCTTATTATAAGCATGTATGACTATATACGAAATACATGCCTACATTACATTGATGAATTAGAGTTATTGCATGTCGCTCTAGGTTGTGACTATTATATGATGAATTTCATCCAACAAAAAAAAATACATCACTGATTCAATGCCTACGTTTTTCGCATATTGAACTTTACTAAGTTACTTTTGTTTGCTACAATCACTACAAAACTGCTACTGTCACTATTACCATTACTATTATTACTCTTGGTACTACTATCCAACTATCATATTATTGTGCTACTAAACACTTTGTTGTAGATATTTAGTTCTCTGGGTGTGGTTGGATTGACAACTCAACTGCTAACACTTACAAATATTCTTTGGCTCCCCTTGTGTAGTCCCCTATACTCTTGTGAAAACTGTTGGGTGAAATACTACCCTCGAAAACTGTTGTGATCCCCTATACTCTTGGGTTATCAAGACATTTTTCTCGCACCATTGCCGGGGAGCATAGCTCTATTTGCTGAGTCACTTGGGAATTATATCTGTTGATCAGTATGAAGAACCTGAAAGATACTAGAACCAAGATCGTATCCTCTAAGAAGAGGGGAGGTAAGGAAGTGTCATCTAGCTCTGCACTTGATTCACCTTCTATTTTGAGTAGGCTTGCGATTGTTAGGTTCTACCATAGGGTGCATTGACTGCAAATTAAAATTTTCCTACGCGCAGAACAACCAGGAACATGCTACGGGAGATGGATCGCACATCGTTACCACTAGACGCGCAATGCCATGCAGCGGAAGAAGAGTTGGGGCAGCGCGTCCGCGTGGATCGTCTCCTCCTCGTCCGATCTCCCTCGAACAGCCGGTCCTCCGTTCCCACGTACAGGTTCGCCGGAGCGGCACAAGTGTACCGCCTCTAACGGTATCCGCGCATGCAGGAGGAACACCGTGCGGCAGACTGCTAGGTCCGATCACACAGTTGACGACGAGTGGAGGTGGCTATTCGCAACACATGCAAACTCTAGTGACAGCGCCAAAGCGATCAACCAAATGAGTGTGCCGCACCTCCACTATATATAGGCATCTGTCGCGGGCTCAACTCTTGGGCCTCGCACAGATCCTAAAGCCCACAAGTCTACTCGGCCACAATCTGAATACAGCTCGGATCACATCTGACCAGTGTCCTCGGATCCGACCTCGTAGGTTCCTTCCCTTAAGAGTGCGACCCCTTAGGTTCAAGTCGGCTTGGTCGCAGTTCGGATCACCTCTCAACTGCACGGTTGGTAGAGGCCTCTAGCAAGGCATGCCAAACACCAAGTAGACTATGAAGCTAGTTAGGCGAACCTGTACAACATGTCACACTTCTGTTCCCTTTGCCTCATGATATATGTTGTCGGGCTCAAGGCGAGATTATCATCCTTGTGCTAGCCCGACCTCTTTCTCGTTCCAGTGGTGCCGACCACTATCCGGATTATCTCATAATCCTTGTCGCATGGCCATGCTTATCCGATCGGATCACAGGAGGGACCCAGAGTATATCTCTCCTAATCGGACGGGCAAATCTCATCTTGCTCGACCACGTCTCGTAGCATGGGTCTAGAAAAACCTGAAACCTACCTTCGTAACTCCCAGTTACGGAGTAGAGTTTGGTCGGCCCAAAGCAAGTCTGTCACCATCCCGAGTACATGCGTCAGCTCAGCTCTTAGGACATAGAATTTATGTTGCACTAGAGACTCACAGATGACATATCGTTGCGTCTCATAGTTGGGTCTGTCCGACTCAGACCTTATCTCAACTCGGATCCGACTACGTCGAATCCGACCAGATCCTTTCGAGTCCAAATTATCTGGTTAGCATCCAATGCTCCATGGCTAGTGAGACCAAGCCATAGACCATGTCATATGCTAGTCTAGTCGGTTGTGCACCCACACAACCCTTTAGACTAGGGACCTTTTAGGACAGTCATCATACAATGCATAGTCCCACAAACAAGTCACGTACTTGCTGATACACGTCATTGATAATGTCCAAGGACTATCTTTATTCATAAACACATAGAAAATATCATCATACATGATTGCCTCTAGGGCATATCTCCAACAACGACACCGCCACCTATTATTCATTCTGATATGTCACAAGTAATTGATGATACTACTTCTGTTTTAATGAAACTTGTGATGATGCTAGTACTCTACTTGATAATATTGTGCCACTAGGTGAATTTGTTGATGAACAACTTGCTAAAGCTAAAGAACTTGAAACTGCTGAAACTGATGAAAATTATGATTCCCCTATTATACCTAGCTCTCCTACTATAGTTGAAATACCTAATGCTTATGTGCATGGATGGGGAGATAGCCATAGACTT
This sequence comes from Triticum dicoccoides, assembly GCF_002162155.2. Taxonomy (NCBI): domain Eukaryota; kingdom Viridiplantae; phylum Streptophyta; class Magnoliopsida; order Poales; family Poaceae; genus Triticum; species Triticum dicoccoides. The sequence continues at coordinate 134,399,711 of NC_041385.1, forward strand.
CCTTGCTTGTAATGATAGAGAAGATGTTAACAAATTACTGAGTAAGCTGAAAGAAAAATCTATGATGGAGAAAATGAAATATGATCCTAAGTTTGTTACTTCTCCTATCTTTCTTACCTATGAGGATTATGAATTATCTGTCCATCCTGAGTTAATTAATTTGGTTGAATATGATCCTTTCATGGTTATGAAACCGAAACTGTTGTGGCACACATTACCAAATTGAATGATATAGCCACCCTATTTGCTCATGAGGAAAAAGTTTGATATTACTATATTATTGAATTGCTTCATTTCTCACTAATGGGTGAGGTAAGAAATGGTTTAATACTCTTGCTCCTGGTTGTGTGCGTAGTCCCCACGATATGATATATTACTTCTCTGAAAAATATTTTCCTGCTCATAAGAAACAAGCTGCCTTACAGGAAATATTTAACTTTGTCCAAATTGAAGAAGAGAATCTCCCTCGAGGTTGGGGGAGGCTTCTCTAATTACTTAATGTTTTGCCTGATCATCCTCTTAAGAAAAATGAAATACTTGGTATCTTTTATAATGGACTAACCGGTGCTTCGCTCTTTATAACTTCAGACAATTCTTCACTAATCAGGCTTCTTAAGCAACTAAATCCAGTCATGGGACGGAAGACACAACTGCTAAGATGAAGATCCCGAACAAAATTGAGCATGAAAATTTGTAAACAAAGTCATCATGCAGCAAAAGGGCAAGTTTTTCAATACCTGGTTTAACAACAAGGTGAGGCCAATCATTAAGATAACATGCGCTAATATTGGCAACATCATCTATTTCAAGCCTGAGTGCCTTCACACTATTGCCTAAGTGGTTTTTCATAATGTGGTAAATTATCCTGACAAGATCACTCGTCTCATTTGATGTTTTATTCTCTCTGTATAGGTTTTCATGGAAGAATGTTTCCTTACTGAAAGTGAGATCGGGATGGCATGTCGAAGAACGTTGAAATAAGTGTGACACGCAGGCAGCACGTGCAACATCTCACAGGGACAACAAAGAATGTATATGAACCAAGATTTCCTACACGCACATATGTTAGAGAAAAGTTCAACATTGGACTTGTAGAGACGACCGGTTGCTACAACTTGGAAAAGTGAAAATAAGGCCGTAGTGAGTACCATTCGGAACTAGGCGCTTCCGCAAGGTAAAGTGCATTACAGTAGTTAGATTGAGCATTGCGCAGAGAAGATCCTTCCCGCAGCACTGTTATTAGTGGCTTTCCTACGAAGTGCTGTTAGTGACTTATATGGATCAAGTAATATGCAATCCGTCCACGAATGTGCATCAAGTAACCAACATTCAACAATGTTTGTTTGGTGCATTTTAGCCAAACAAGATGCATTGGATGTGATATGTTGCACAATCACACGTGATAAACAAGTCATTTGCAATAACAAAAGGCAGAACTGAACATGTAACTTTAGCTAGGCTAAAAAAATATAGTACTCCCTTTGATCCATAATAAGTGTTGATGTTTTGAACCAAGGTTGAACTAACCATAGTCCAAAACCGCGACACTTATTTTGGATCAGAGGGAGTATTATAATTGTACCTGAATATTTATAAATACATCAAGAAGCCTCTGGAATAGAATGCAACAGCGCTAACAGCGACAGTGAAGATACATGACATGAGCGTTGGTAACTAAGGTGAGAGGATAACAAATTACACAGACCAGATAGAATGTCATTCGACAATTACTAGTATGCAATTTAATCTTTATTTTAGCACTGACAGGATCGATATGGTTGACTAGAGGGGGGTGAATAGGCAACTAACAATTTTTAGACTTTTCTTTAACAATTAAAAACTTGCAATGAAATAGGTTGTCTAGATGTGCAACTACGTGGACAACCTATATGATGCAAAGACAATAAGCACACAAGCAAGCAATAGATATAACTCAAGTAAGCTTGCAAAAGTAAAGGGACAAGATAACCAAGAGTGGAGCCGGTGGAGACGAGGATGTGTTACCGAAGTTCCTTCCTTTTAAGGGGAAGTATGTCTCCGTTAGAGCGGTGTGGAGGCACAATGCTCCCCAAGAAGCCACTAGGGCCACCGTAATCTCCTCACGCCCTCACACAATGTGAGATGTCATGATTCCACTATTGGAGCCCTTGAAGGCGGCAACCGGACCTTTACAAACAAGATTGGGGCAATCTCCACAACACTTGGAGGCTCCCAACAACACCATGAAGCTTCACCACAATGGAGTATGGCTTCGAGGTGACCTCAACCATCTAGGGTGCTCAACACCCAAGAGTAACAAGATCCGCTAGGGATAAGTGGGGGGAATCAAATATCCTATGGTGGAAGTGTAGATCGGGCCCTTGTCACCCAATCCCGAGCAAATCAACAAGTTTGATTAGCTAGGGAGAGAGATCGAGCGAAAATGGAGCTTGGAGCAACAATGGAGCTTAGAGGTGGAAGAGGTGGTCAACTAGAGGTAGAAGACGCCCCTTATATAGTCATGGGAAAAATCCAACCGTTATCCACAAGTTCAGCCCGCGACACGCAGTACTACCGCTCCAGGGGCGCGGTACTACCGCGAGGCCGCGCGGTACTACCGTGGCGGACCACGGTACTTCCGTGACAGCAGCAGAGGCCGGGACTTGCCTGACTAGGGTGCAGTACTACCGCTTGCGCGGTACTACCGCTCCCCCTTGGGGTACTACCGCAAGGCAGGGAAGTCATGGCCTGCGAAGAGCGCGGATGAAATAAATTACATCCGTGCCTACTTCCGCTGAAATTAGGTGGTACAAAAATCCGACGCGGTACTACTGCTCGCGAGGCGCGGTACTACCGTTGCGGGCGCAGATGTAAAAAATTACATCCGCTCCTACTACCGTGACGCTGCGGTACTAGGTAGGAGGGCCACGGTACTACGACTCCTCGGGAGCGGTACTACCGTGGGTCACCGCGGTACTACCGCGCTGGACGAGTGGTACTACCGTGGGTGGCGCGGATGTAAAAAATTACATCCGCCCCTACTACCGTACCGAAGCGGCACTAGGCCTGGGAGCCGCGGTACTATGGCTCAGGAGGAGCGGTACTACCGTGACCCACAGCGGTACTACCGCGGGTACTTGCGGTACTACCGCAAGTACATCAGTAGTCGTATGATTTCAGCACAACCAAGATAACGTATGGAAGCTCCAAAGTGCAGGGAAAGGTAGGACAAGTGTACGTGTTGATTCCACCCAAACCTTTCCGACGCGGACCCCCTCTTAATAGTACGGCTCTCCTACGACTCAAATCCACCAAAGAGAAACGTAGAACAACGCCGACTTCAATAGTCTCCGAGGGGCACCGAATCGTCTCGTGCCTAGTGATGAAGTATCTGAGAAACTCAAGGCACACGATTAGTCCGCAAAAGCATTGTCATCTATCACCAAAACACCTAAGGGATAAATATGCCCTTACAATCTCCCCCTTTTTGGTGGATATATGACAACACAGGATTTGCACAAAGATGAGATGACTTAGAGCAAGGGCAAACCCCACCTCTCTAGAATATAGACGGGCTCCCCCTATATGTGTGCACTCTAGAAGAATGCTTTGGACTGCATAGCACACAGACTAGGATCAACACTCCCCCTATATTTTAGAGACCAAGGCACGATAAATAACATAGCATAGCATAAGGATAGCACAATATAACACAAGCTCGCTAGGATAGATAGAGTGCAAACGTCTTACACCAGACGAAGTAAAGCCACCGAGGTTCAAACGAGAAAGCAGCAAATAGTTCAACCGAGAAAGCAACAAACACACGACACACTCACAAATCCCTACACTCTCTCCCCCTTTGGCATCGAGACGCCAAAAAGGCAGAGAGGACACCTACACATAGGAGGTGGCTCAAGCAGGGAACTCGTCCCAACCCTCTCCGTCGGTCTCCTCGGCAGCAGGGATGGTCTCCTCGACATCCTCCTCAGAATCAGTCCACCTGTAGCCATGCTTCTCCATCCACTCGGCCTCTGGAGTGATGCGCTCCTCAGACCCGCCAGACACTACCTCACCATAGAGCTGCATGATCTTGTTGTCCCGGCGACGACTCTCCTTGGACGCCACGTGAGTCCTGTACTGCCCCTTGGCTTGCATGAAGAAAAGAGTCTTCATCTTGTCCTTCAGCTTCTTGGCCCATGATGGCATAGTGGCACTCTGGGAAGGCCTAGCAGCACGGCCCTCAGCAACATCCTCGGCACCAGCATCCTCCTCATCAGTAGCAGCCCTAATAGCAGTCGCCTCGGCACGAGTAGTGGTGTTGGCCCAGTTGGATTTGATACGCAGACAGATGGGCTCATGGCGAATCCAGTCTGGAGCAAGGAACTCCTCACCAGGGAACATCTTCTCCCAAGTCTTCGAAATCAGTAGAAACAGATAGGGCCCATAGATAGGCACCTTGCGATTGAACACTGCAAACCGGAGCTCACACCACATGATGTGTGAGACATCAAGTGGCTGAGACTGAGTCGAACGAGCCTTCTCGCAAATGAGCATCATATCCACCATATAGGCATGAACCTTGTCTTTGTCACCGATGCGAGGGAACAAGGAGTTGCAGAAGATGCGATACACGATATCCAGAAAAGAGTTGAGCACCAAAGTTGTCTTGCCATTGGCGAGCACCTTCTCAACCATGAATGGTGCAAGCCTGTCCTTGTTAGCAGACTCAGCATTGGCATGGGGGCGAACACCCACTGGAGTGTTGAGCCCATCATCAGGAACCTGGAGAAGATCCATGAACTCCTTCCAGGTAGCAGACAGCTGACGGCCATTGGTCATCCAGGTCATCCTCCATTCCTCATTGGAGTGAAAGTAGACTGAGGCAAAGAACTGACAGATAAGCTCAGGGTCATAGTCAAGGTGGAAGGATAACACATGCTCAATGCCAAACTGCTCCACCAACTCCAGAGCCTCTCCAAAGTAGTCACGGAACTTGTCCTTCCTCATGTGATGCATATCAATCCACTTCACCTCCACGTAGGTATTCTGCTTGTTCTTGATGACATCCAGATAGATGTTGGTCTGTTGCTTGTTCCAGAACAGCTCACAGCCTCTGACAGTGGAACGCGGGTGCACATAAGGGTGAAGCTTCCTGAGACGGACATAATCAGCTGGGGCAATCTCATCCATGCCCTTAGCGGGCTCCTTGTGCTTGCTAGCTGAGGTCTTGACATTGCGCTTGGAGGCAGACGATCCCTCTAGTACATCACCTGGGTTGCGCAGACGTTTGGAGCCAGTGTCACGACTGGGATTGGACCGGCGAGAGCCACCACCTGAGACACACACGCAAAACACCAAAGACGTGAAGAAGATCAATGCAAAGGCCACAAAAAAAGCACAAGAAACACATAGAAGGCATACGAGAAAGTTGGCATGCAATAGATGTGAGCCACGGTAGAACTGCCACTACCTGCGGTACTAAAATATTAGTACCGCTCCAAACGCGGTAGTACCATGCGAGGTCACGGTAGTACCGTGGTTGGAGCGGAAGTAAAATTTTAGTACCGCACAGAGCGCGGTAGTACCGTTCCCGAAGGGCGGTAGTACCGTGCAAGCGGTAGTACCGTGCAAGCGGTAGTACCGCACCAGACGGGCAGTAGTACCGCGTCGCGTCAGATCCAACCGGCGGTTTGAATCTGAAAAGAACCGCGAAACAACGGTGGTGCTACGGTGATCAAATCTAGCGCAAGACAACAATACAAGTATAAATCCTACGCAATACCACGCTCCTTCATCCTACTCTTGCAGAGATTAAGCCTAAGAATCTCAAGAACTCACAAGCCTCCCCAAAACCTAGAAACACCAAACCCAAAGAACAAGGAGAGGGAGTTGGGGAAAAACCTTGGTCCATAGCAAGAGCACGAGGTGGGGAACGATCCCACCGGACGGAATCACGGGAGGGTAGCCGGTGGAGGAGATCCGGCGACGAACGTCGGCTCCGTTCTTGAGCGAGGGAGAGAAAGAGGCGATGTGGGGGAAGAACTGCGAATGGGTATGGGGAGTTAGAACTCCCCCTGCCCGTCCTTATCCCCACGGGCCCAAACCGGTGCGGTAGTACCGCGTATCATCGCGGTAGTACCGCTCGGGCGGAAGTACCGCACCGAGGCAGTAGTACCGCTCAACCAGGCGGCAGTAAAAAATTACTGCCGCGTGGTGACGGTAGTACCGTGCTCCCGCGAGCGGTAGTACCGTGGAAGGCTACAGTAGAACCATAGCTGGCCGCGGTAGTACCGTGAACTCAAGTCACCGCAAGTTTCAACACAAGAAAAAGCCTTTGCACTGAAACTTTTCAAACACAACAAACCTCAAAAACAAGCAAAAACCAGAGGCAGAGAGACAACAAGAAACCACCAAGAGACAAAGCCTCTCAAGGAGAGAGGGCGGTGGCCGAAGCCACCTATGTTTGAGTTGGATGGTATGGCACCGCAAAGAATTATCCTTGGGCCCATGACCAAAACTTGTCTTTGAAGCACAAGTACCATCAAAAATGGCTAATGTGAAAGAGGTGATCGATTTATGCATGATGGGGGGAGGAAGAGTTCATTGAGAGAACAACACTCCCCCTATGTCCATGCCTACACCTAAACTAGACAACACGTTGAGTGTGGTGGGGGTGTACGGGTTCAAGTCACATTGCTCAAATCAATGATATTTAGCTCATGCCTTAACTCGCGAAATCTTGCCTCATCCAAGGGCTTCGTGAAAATATCTGCAAGGTTATCATGAGTGTTGACATACTTGAGCTCGATCTCCCCTCGCCTAATGTGATCCCGGATGAAGTGATACCGAATCTCAATGTGCTTCGTCTTGAAGTGTTGTACCGGGTTGAGAGAAATCTTGATGGACTTTTATTATCACACCAAAGAGGCACTTTGTCACAAATGACACCGTACTCCTTTAGAGTTTGGATCATCCATAGGAGTTGAGCACAACAACTACCGGCCGCCACATACTCCGCTTCGGTGGACGAGAGAGACACACAACTTTGCTTCTTGGAAGACCAACTTACCAAAGAGCAACCAAGAAATTGGCACCCTCCGGAAGTGGACTTCCTGTCCACTTTGTCCCCCGCCCAATCGGAATCCGTGAAACCTTCAAGCTTGAAATTTGCTCCTCTTGGGTACCATAAGCCAAAGTTTGGGGTATGAGCCAAATATCGAAAGATTCGCTTGACTGCCACATGGTGACTTTCCTTTGGTGCGGCTTGAAACCGTGCACACATCCCCACACTCAACATGATATCCGGTCTAGATGCACAAAGGTAAAGCAAGGAGCCAATCATGGAGCGATATACCTTTTGATCCACCGCTTTACCATTGGGATCGATGTCAAGTTGGCACTTGGTAGGCATTGGTGTAGTAGCCGGCTTGACATCACTTAGCTTGAATCTTTTAAGCATGTCTTGAGTGTATTTGGCTTGGTTGATGAAGGTTCCTTCTCTTCTTTGTTTGATGTCAAAACCAAGGAAGAACTTCAACTCTCCCATCGAAGACATCTTGAACTTGGAGGTCATGAGAGCGGCAAATTCCTCACTGAAAGCTTTGTTAGGAGAACCAAAGATAATATATCAACATATAGTTGGCATACAAACAACTCCCCTTTGACCTTCTTAGTAAAAAGAGTGGGATCGATTTGTCCTACTTCAAATCCACGATCTTGTAGCAACTCGGTAAGGTGGTCATACCATGCACGTGGGGCTTGTTTAAGGCCATAGAGTGCCTTATCGAGTTGATACACATGATCCGGGAAGTAGGGGTCCTCGAACCCGGGGGGTTGCTTGACATAAACCAACTCATTAATAGGACCATTAAGAAAAGCACTTTTCACATCCATTTGTTGCAACTTAAAGTTGTGATGGGAAGCATAAGCAATCAACAAACGAATGGATTCAAGACGAGCAATGGGAGCAAAGGTTTCACCGTAGTCGATACCCTCGACTTGGGAGTAGCCTTCTGCTACCAATCTTGCCTTGTTGCGAATGATGTTCCCATGAGCATCTTGCTTGTTCTTGAAGATCCACTTGGTTCCAATGACGTTGTGGTTCCCCGAAGGTCTTGGCACCAATCTCCACACCTTGTTGTACTCGAAGTTGTTGAGTTCTTCATGCATGGCATTGAGCCAATCCGAGTCTTCGAGTGCCTCATAGACCTTTTGGGGTTCAACACAAGATACAAACGCATGATGTTCACAATAGTTAGCTAATTGTCTACGAGTGCTTACCCCCTTTCTTAGGCTTCCAACCACGTTTTACATGAGATGGCCTTGGGTGGTGATCTTGGAAGCAATCTTTGCGGCACGACGCTCTAATTTCTCCTCGGGTGTGGAAGGGGGAAGGTTAACTTGATCATCTTGAGCACCGTCTTGAGCTTGTTCATGATCTTGAACTTGCTCGAGGGGGAGAACTTGACCTTGGGCATCATTTAGAGGTTCACCACCATCTTGAGGTTGATCTTGCCCTTGGTCTTGTTCATGAGGGTGAGGGCCTTCACTTTGTTCTTCGGAAGCGTGTGGGTCTTGGGAAGGTGATGGCTCCACTTGAGTGGAGCATTGTCCTTCTCCTTCGGCCACAAGGGGTTCCTCAATGGGTAGGATATGACCAATACCCATTCTTATTATGGCTTGGGGAGGAATTTCATCACCTACATCACAAGTACCACTTTGCTCCACTTGGGAGCCGTTATTTTCATCAAACTCTACGTTACACATCTCCTCAATGAGTCCGTTGGACTTGTTGAGAACACGGTAAGCATGAGAGTTTGTAGCATAACCAACAAATATGCCCTCATGAGCTTTAGCTTCGAATTTAGACAAACGAATACCTTTCTTGAGAATGAAACACTTACACCCGAACACCCGGAAGTACTTGAGATTGAGCTTGTTCCCAGTGAGTATCTCATACGGGGTCTTGTTCAAGCCTTTGCGGAGATAGAGCCGATTGGATGCATGACAAGCTGTGTTGATGGCTTCGGCCCAGAAGTTGTATGGAGACTTGAACTCCGCCATCATGGTACTTGCCGCATCCATCAACGTCCGGTTCTTCCTCTCCGCAACACCATTTTGTTGAGGGGTATATGGTGCAGAATATTGATTCTTGATCCCTTCATCACTAAGAAACTCATCCAAGGTGTAGTTCTTGAACTCGGTGCCGTTGTCACTTCTTATTGTCAAGATCTTTGCATTGTGTTGACATTGAGCTTCATTTGCAAAGTCGATGACGGTTTGTTGAGTCTCACTCTTCCTCTTGAAGAAGTATACCCAAGTGTATCTTGAATAATCATCCAGTATCACCAAGCAATACTTTCTACCCCCAAGACTATCAAAGGATGGAGGCCCAAAGAGGTCCATGTGCAGGAGATCCAAGGGTCTCTTCGAGTAGATGATAGTCGTGGGAGGGTGAGCCGTCTCATGAAGCTTTCCTTTCATACAAGCACTGCAAGCACGATCTTTGACAAAACTAACATTCGTTAGTCCATGAACATGGTCCCCCTTGAGAAGACTTTGCAAAGATCTCATATTGACATGGGCTAAACGGCGATGCCAAAGCCGTCCCACATCAACTTTAGCCATTAGGCATGTCGCGGTCTTAGTGGGTTGCTCCGAAAAGTTAACCACATAGAGACCATTCTCGACATGCCCAACAAAGGCTACTTTAAGAGTCTTGCTCCACAAGAGGGCCACGGTATCAATATCAAAGAAGGTGGCAAAACCCATGAGTGCGAGTTGACGAACAGAAAGTAAATTGAACGCAAGGGACTCAACAAGCATGACTTTCTCGATCGTTAGATCATGAGAAATGACAACCTTGCCAAGACCCAATACCTTAGAATGTGAGGCATCACCCCATTCGACATTGGTGGGCATAGATGGGATCTTGTGCACGTCCACCACCAAGTCCTTGCTCCCGGTCATATGATTTGTTGCTCCACTATCGAGCAACCATGATCCCCCACCAGAAGCAAACACCTACAAGAGATCAATGCTTGGTTTTAGGTACCCATTGAGTAATGGGTCCTTTGATGTTAGTAACAAGGGTCTTAGGAACCCAAATAGACCATTCAATGTACTCATAAGGAGAACCAACAAGTTTATCATAAACATGCCCATCACTAGCACGGCATAACACATAAGATGGGTTAAAGTCGTCGGCTTTGTTGGGAGAGATGGCTTTGCGCTCTTTGGCATCACCACTCTTCCCATTGTTCTTCTTCTCCTTAGGATCACCTTCTCCCTCCTTCACAAAAGTTTGCGTGAGCGGAGGAGGTCGATTGGTCTTGCTCTTCTTCTCCTTGTTCTTCTTCTTGTTCTTGGACTTGGGTGAGAACCCAACTCCCTCCTTGCCCACAACTTCCTTTTGATTGCTCAAAAGGTCATTTAGGTTCTTCTCGCCTTGTATGCATGACACAAGACCTTTCTCGAGTTGTTCCTTCAACTTGGCATTCTCCTCCACAAGATGCACATGCTCACAACATGGGTTAGTAGCATTTGCATTATCAATTAAGACCATGTGAGGAAATGTGGCCTTTTCCTTGGTTAGCTTAACTTGGAGTTGAGCATGAGACTCCTTGAGGGTGGCATGAGCACCTTTCAAGACCTTGTGGGCCTTGTCAAGTACATCAAACTCCTCCATGAGTCTAACATGATCAACCCCAAGTTTAGCCTTCTCGGAAGCAAGAACACGAGACACAACAAGAGCATGATCAAGATCTTTCTTTAGTTTAGCATGACCATCATTGTGTGACTCCTCAAGAGCCAAACAATGCTCACTATCTTCCTCAAGAGCATTAGAGAGATCCTATATCTCATCGGCATAGTCACGACTATGACTTTCCATCTTAGAGATGGTTTCTTCGTGAGCCTCGATCATGTCATTGGCTTCACCAAGTTGTTCCAAGAGAGCAACAAAGTGCTTCTTGGATTTGCCCTTAAGCTTACTCATGAAGGACTCAAATTCATTGATCTCCTCATTAGACCCCTTACCATTATCAAAGTCATCCGTTGAAGAAGGGTTAGGAATAATGGTGGTTTTGATGTTGGGGGTTACCTTGTTGGTGGCCTTAGCCATGAGGCACTTGGCGGTGACGTTCTCGTTAGGTGCATCGAAGAGAGACACCCGGGGAGTTGTGACAATGGCCACGGATGCCATGGCCATTGTTTCACCATCTTCATCATCATCGTCATCCTCACGGTATTCTTCTTGAACCACCAACCCGCGAGAAGGAGTCTTCTTGGTGAAGTTGTTCTTGTTGGGGAAGGACTTGGCTTTGTCTTTTCGGATGAACTTGCCACCATTGTCTTCCCGCTTCTCGTAGGGACAATCCGCAACGAAATGGCTAACATTGCCACAGTTGAAACAAGTTCTAACTCGTTGCTTCCCTTTAAGGCCACTTGAGTTGTTCTTGTTGAAGTTGGGTCTTGTATTCTTCTTACTCCAAAATTGTCTTGAGGCAAGAGCCATGTGCTCATGATAATCATACTTCGTGTCCTCGGGGTTGCTCTCCTCATCTTCCTCTTCTTCTTCTTCTTCCACACTAACCTTGGCTTTCAAGGCAAGATTGGGCTTCTTCGCCCTTTGAGAACGGAGCACCGCATTGTCGGTGGTCTTGTCCAAGATGCTCATTGCAACAAACTCATCCAACACTTCACTAGAGGTCATGGAGTGGAAGTCCGGTCTTTGGCGAATGACAGAGGACATGGCCTTGTTGTAGGGCATCATGGCCTTGAGGAACTTGCGCTTGATCCAGTTGTCATCCGTGTCCTTGCTCCCATGATCTCGGAGTGCGACCGCGAGTTTGGTCACTCTTCGAAAGAGCTCACGAGGTTCTTCATCCTCTCTCATTGCAAACTCATCGGCTTCATCTTGCACCACTTCATAGTTGGAGCGTTGAATGCTAGCACTTCCTCGATAGAGACGCTCGACACATTTCCATGCTTCTTTAGCCATGGCATGAGGTCGAAGATGAGGGAGATCTTCGGGAAGGATTGCATATTGGATGATGAAGAGAGCACTCTCATTGAATTGATTGTCCACTTCTTCTCGAGGGGTGAAGTTTCTTGGATCATGAGGATAGAAACCTTCTTCAATAATTCTCCAAAGGTTAGTGTTCACATGTTTTAAGTGACACTTGAAGCGATAAAGCCAAGCGTCAAAATCTTCATTTTTCACATATTTAGGAGGAGGACCGGCATGATTCAAATGAGTAGAGGGGATCGGTCCTCTATACACCGGGGGTTCCACATTGGCAAAGATGTCGGTGCCATTTCTACCACTAGTAGACGGACTCTTTTCACTATTAGCTTCCCCCTTGTCGGGGTTAGCATCCGTCACCTTGTTAATGGGATCACCCACTTTCATCGGCGAGGTAGATAGTTTGAGTCCCTCTAAGAATTCAGAAAACATGCTTTTAACCTCGGTCGTCATGGAGGTTTTTAATGTGTCTAAAGCCACATTGAATTCCTCACGAGAGACCGAGGTTCCCCCTTCGGCCGAAGACGAGACGGGATTCACACCGGAGTGATCCTCTGCACCGTCGTTGGTGTCAACCATACTCTTCGGACGGCAAAGTCCTTAATAAAGAGACGAGGCTCTGATACCAATTGAAAGGATCGATATGGTTGACTCGAGGGGGGGTGAATAGGCAACTAACAATTTTTAGACTTTTCTTTAACAATTAAAAACTTGCAATGAAATAGGTTGTCTAGATGTGCAACTACGTGGACAACCTATATGATGCAAAGACAATAAGCACACAAGCAAGCAATAGATATAACTCAAGTAAGCTTGCAAAAGTAAAGGGACAAGATAACCAAGAGTGGAGCCGGTGGACACGAGGATGTGTTACCGAAGTTCCTTCCTTTTAAGGGGAAGTACGTCTCCGTTAGAGCGGTGTGGAGGCACAATGCTCCCCAAGAAGCCACTAGGGCCACCGTAATCTCCTCACGCCCTCACACAATGCGAGATGCCGTGATTCCACTATTGGAGCCCTTGAAGGCGGCAACCGGACCTTTACAAACAAGATTGGGGCAATCTCCACAACACTTGGAGGCTCCCAACAACACCACGAAGCTTCACCACAATGGAGTATGGCTTTGAGGTGACCTCAACCGTCTAGGGTGCTCAACACCCAAGAGTAACAAGATCCGCTAGGGATAAGTGGGGGGAATCAAATATCCTGTGGTGGAAGTGTAGATCAGGCCCTTGTCACCCAATCCCGAGCAAATCAACAAGTTTGATTGGCTAGGGAGAGAGATCGAGCGAAAATGGAGCTTGGAGCAACAATGGAGCTTAGAGGTGGAAGAGGTGGTCAACTAGAGGTAGAAGACGCCCCTTATATAGTCATGGAAAAAATCCAACCGTTATCCACAAGTTCAGCCCGTGACACGCGGTACTACCACTCCCGGGGCGCGGTATTACCGCGAGGCCGCGCGGTACTACCGTGGCGGACCATGGTACTTCCGTGACAGCAGCAGAGGCCGGGACTTGCCTGACTAGGGTGCAGTACTACCGCTTGCGCGGTACTACCGCTTGCGCGGTACTACCGCTCCCCCTTGCGGTACTACCACAAGGCAGGGAAGTCATGGCCCGCGAAGAGCGCGGATGAAATAAATTACATCCGTGCCTACTTCCACTGAAATGAGGTGGTACAAAAATCCGACGCGGTACTACCGCTCGCGAGGCGCGGTACTACCGTTGCGGGCGCGGATGTAAAAAATTACATCCGCGCCTACTACCGTGACGCTGCGGTACTAGGTAGGAGGGCCACGGTACTACGACTCCTGGGGAGCGGTACTACCGTGGGTCACCGCGGTACTACCGCGCTGGACGAGTGGTACTACCGTGGGTGGCGCGGATGTAAAAAATTACATCCGCCCCTACTACCGTACCGAAGCGGCACTAGGCCTGGGAGCCGCGGTACTACGGCTCAGGAGGAGCGGTACTACCGTGACCCACAGCGGTACTACCGCGGGTACTTGCGGTACTACCGCAAGTACATCAGTAGTCGTCAGATTTCAGCACAACCAAGATAACGTATGGAAGCTCCAAAGTGCAGGGAAAGGTAGGACAAGTGTACGTGTTGATTCCACCCAAACCTTTCCGACGCGGACCCCCTCTTAATAGTACGGCTCTCCTACGACTCAAATCCACCAAAGAGAAATGTAGAACAACGCCGACTTCAATAGTCTCCGAGGGGCACCGAATCATCTCGTGCCTAGTGATGAAGTATCTGAGAAACTCAAGGCACACGATTAGTCCGCAAAAGCATTGTCATCAATCACCAAAACACCTAAGGGATAAATATGCCCTTACAAGCACTGTTATGAAATCAACAACTTAGTCCAAACCTTGAAGCCAGTGAAAGCTTTCATAGTAGCACTTACGTAACTTTTATCTTTCCTGGTGGAATCTAGGCACCTTGGGGTAAGAAATGGTCCTCACTTGGTCTCTCTAAAGTTTGCCAGTGCACATGTTTGAAATCACATTTGTCCTACCCCAATTTTATTTTGCACTAATTTTGGTAAAACAAAACTGAGCATTAAACGAAGCATGCTCTAGATCATGGCGCAATAATTCAATGGTGTAGAAATGTATCAGTTATGATACGTTTGAACTTCAAACTAGTGGTTAGATATAGACACCTAAACAACATCAACATTCGAACTAGTAGGCTCAAACAACATTAACATCCAAACTAGTGATGATATAGATACCCAGATTCTGGGTGGAAGTGATAGTAGACACATAATGGAACGTTTATTGAACTACCAAATATCAAGAAGCTCCCTTCATAGAAAATAGTGTGTGCAATTATGAATCTAACTACTGCAATGTGCCAGATCTAAATGATAAAAATACTAGGGACAAGTTACAGATTGAAGGTTTTGCTAAGTATAAATAACAAAGATAGTGAATATAACCGGAACAGGAGAATATAGTATAAATGTGTAGCCCTAGGAAGTCTGCTCCTTATCAAGTAATATTTGCATTTACATAGTATAGACCCGCCAATGCGAAGCTAGAGCAATTGTCAAATATCAGCAATTTATGACGAACCTCTATAAGGCTTGGCCCTAAACGTCTCAATTTTTTACCATCCAGAGGTTTGTCTTCTTGTAGGCAGGTCAATTCTTTCCATTTGGCCAATGAAGCAATCAATCCATCTGCAACGCCTCGTGCATGGTTAAAAGATATCAATATAAGAAAACAACAAGGACATGCTCAACCAATTTGTTTCTATTATCCAACTTGTGCACAAGGAAATAAAACTTCAATTAACCATAAGATGTAGGTATATCTGCAAAACATCACCTAAACTCAGGTACATCATTCTACTCCCAACCGTTGCCACAAAACGTTACTCCCACTTATTTCCGATCGGACAAAATACTAATCTTTGGTCAGTTCTTGCACAGAACCAAGAACGCCCATGTCAGTGTGGCAAGACATAAGTCCAGAGTAGATATTGTGGTTTTGTGCCAAGGAAAAAAACTCATGGTTCTACGCATCAATCAAGTAACCCAATGAGTTGGTGTTTTGTGCAATTTCCTTTTATTTTTTCGATCAAGTAGAAATAGAGTCTAAGATGGAGCTCAAAAAGATAAAGGAGCTCTTGTGTCAGGTACTAGAGGGAGTACATGGAAGAGGATTGGACGGCTAAGATGACTCTTAATTCTACCTAGATCTATGGCTATCTGTGTACTATCTTATTACTGCTGCTATTTTTCCTTTTGCTTCCAAGTCACTCTTAGTTCCCTACTCTCTTTTTTTTTGTGAATTCTTAGTTCCCTACTCTTAACTCAGTGAAGATCGACTCCTTTGCGCAGATACACACGGCGTAAACAGAGAAGAAGCTTACTGTGGAGGGGCTGGATCTACTGGTGACGCCGATCCCGCTGCATCGACATGAGCCGCTGGAGCGCCGGCAGCCCCATCACTCTGATATGTCGATGATGACTAAGGTAGAGACTCGGGATGACCAAGTCCAGAGAAGCGTTCTGCCTCTCGGTAAACTCGCTCTATTTACCTGCAGCAATTTGAACGAGGGACGGGGGATGAAATCGCATCGGAGCCGCCGCTGACCGCGACGGGTACCCCTATTTCTCGCTTTAAGCGAGCACAGGGGGCAGCCTCGCGTCGGAGGAGCCCAGATGGGCCGGCCCACGCGCGAGCGAGGCCACAGCCTGTTTTTTCATTATTATATTTATGTTTTTTGGTTTCTTTTTTGTTTTATTTTGTACCTTTGTTTATACTTTAAAATATTTTATTATATATATTACAAAAAATCTACAAAAAATATTTGGAAAATGTTGAATAAGTATTTGAAAAATGTTGAACAAGTATTTGAAAAATGTTATCAAGCATTCGAAAAAAATGTTGAACAAGTATTTAAAAAATATAATGTAGCATTCAGAGAAATGTAGAACAAGTATTTGAAAAATGTTGATCAAGCATTCAAAAAATGTTGAAACAAGTATTTGAAAAATGTTAAACAAGCGTTTGAAAAAATGTTGGATATGTATTTGAAAAATGTTGAAGAAGGATATAAAAAAATGTTAATCAATCATTCAAAAAATGTTGAACAAGTATTTAGAAAATATAGATAATGTAATGTTGAATAAATGTTTGAAAAATATTGAGCTAGTATTTAAAAAGTGTTTAACAAGTATTTAAAAATGTTGATCATGTGTATAAGAATGTGGAATGAAAAAATAAAAGAAACAAAAAAAACAAAAGAAGAAAACCAAAAAAGGAAAACAAAAATGTAGAAGAAAAAAGAAACCCAAACAAAAAATGGAGAAGAAGGAATAAAATAAAAACGAAAAAAAATGAAAAACAAGAAAAAAAGAAAACGAAAAAACGTTGAAAACCAAGAAAGAAAAAATGGAAAATATGTAAAAGCCGACTCTTTCCCTTCTAATAAGTCATGCCTTGAATATTGTATGTGGACTTGAGAGTAGTGCAGTGGTTAGCGATGCCGCTGATAAACTAGGACATTGCAGGATCAATCCCTCGAGCGAGCAATGATACCCTTATGGGCGAGTTTGGTGGGTGCGGCTATACCTCGCTTCAAGCAAGACCAGGGAAAGCCTCGCTTGAAGGAGGCGCGAAATGGGCTGGCTCAGGTGCGCGCTAGGCCACAACCTTGTTTTTTCACGTTTTTTCTTTCTTTCTTTTACTTTTGTTTATACTTTCAAATATTCTAAATAAATATATTACAGAAAACACTTTGCGTAAAATAAATTTGAAAAATTGTTAACAAAGCATTTAAAACATATTAAATACATATAGATAAAATAGTTATCACGTGTAAAGAAAAATACAAAATGATCATATGTTTAAAAAATGCTAATCAAATGTGCAGGGCACAACACCAGATGCGCCTTGCGTCTTTTGAGCAGATGATCGGCCTCGCTAGTTGGCCCGCCAGGTATGAGCTAGGCAACTCGCGCCTCCACCACCCTCACCGCTCCAGGCCATCAGTATCATGGGCGAGGCTGCAGGCTAGCGTGCGGAGGAGCAAGTGGCTGGTCCAAGTTGGCACGTGGTTCAGCAACTCGCTGCTCCAAACCAGTTCACGAAGGAGTGACGAGTTGCTCCAGGAAGACACGTGGGGGAGCATGGCGGCACGGACATCGTGGCTGCCGTGGATGAGGCAGTGTCGTACCATTCCTCCCGTGCCATTTGTCATCGTCAACATGCGCGGAACCGCGCGCTACCGGTGGAAAAACAAGCTGACTTCGTGGAGATCAACAAGGCGGCCAGCACGTCCGTGGCCGTCGCCGACAACGAGGAAAAGTAGATCATGGGACGCAGCCGCCACTTGGGTCCCATGAAGGCCGTCGCCGCCGCGTCGCCGGCGTGCACAACCGCTATCTTGCCTGCCTCGCAGCCATCATCGACACCCGCCCTAAAAACCAACTCTGATCTGTGCTTCACGGAAGCGGGGGGCTAAATCGCTCCATGCCACTCGGGGAGGGGAGGGGGGGGAGGCTGCTCTTGCCCTCTGAGCTGTCCATCTGGGGCTCACAACGGTCTGACGAGCGGGCTACCAGACATAGGGAAAACATGCCGTGGGAGGGAGATCCGTTGCGGCCGGCCATAGACTAGATTTAGTTAAAATATGTTTAAAATGTAAATGTTTTCATCATGTTTGTATGAAAATCATCTGATTTTCATGAATTTCGTTCAGTTTATTGAAACAGTGTTTAAAATGTATTCGGATAGCGTTGAATGCTCAGCTCTCGTATCCGTGTTCGCGCACTGTGTTTGTTTTGCTGGTCAGCGTTGCAGACGTCCTAAACAGCGCCAAATGCGCCATGTTAAAACACACACACACACCAAATGCGCATTTGAGCAGATGATCGGCCTCGGGCAGAAAATTTCGAGTTGTCTTTCCTTTTCCCCGGATTGCATGTCCTCCAAGTCGCTGCCGTGACCGATCACCGATGGCCCGAACCGAACACACATACGTACGTATACGCGCTAAAACACACCGCTGTCCATCAACCTACGACGATCGCCGCCGCACCGAACGCCATGTTCGTACGTGTCGTCGACCGGACCGAACACCCGGGCACCACCATGCACCTAGCACGTACGTACGTTCCAGAGAGTTTCCATCGATCGTTAGGTTGCGCGTCACTGTTGACCCTTTCCCGCGCCCCCGCCCCCGCCCCCGGCCCGCTCGTCCGCCGCGCCGTGCTCCGGAGGACGCTACGCTCCTGCTCCGCCTTGAATGGCATGCACCATGCCATGCATGATCCAACCGCGCGCGACGCTACCTAACGGTGCAGAACAGTACATGGATTTCCTCTTAACGATGCCGAAACAGTACAATGATTCTCCCCCTTTGAATGTTTTCTTCTTCTACCGCTCTATGTACGTATGCGCAGTGGCTTCAAGTGGTATAGAGCTTGAACTGTCCACGCGCATGCATGCGGCACCCATAGACTGGCAGATTTGACTGTTGATCCGGGACAATTAGCCTGGCTTTGGCTGGCCGAGAGATGATCAAAGGTAGTAGGTGCTAGGCTGTCTAATCACCTAACCAAAATCCCGTCGTCGACGTGCATGCCATTCCAATTCCATCAGCTCGGTGCTCGCTCGCTCGTTCGCGCAGGAGCGTAAATGCAGTAGCACCAGTGTACTGCTGCTGCTGGCACGGAGCCGGGGGGCCACTCGCAGAGGTGAAGGACCTGACGCCGACGTGTCCCCCACCTGGGCGTGGCGGCTGTGGCGTGGCCCGCCTCCGCCCCCGCCTCCGCGCCGCAACATGCGTTCGGTGCCGTGCTATCCCGGTCACCCCCTCGCATGGACAACGACGGGACCCGAACGCCCCTCTCCGGCAGCGTACGTGCCGCGGACCCACCACCAAGAGCGCACTGTGGGCTCGCGCCCTCGCTCTTCCGTGGCTGTGTACCCTACGGTTGACTGCTGAGGCAAGGCAGAGGCAGAGACAGGATAATAGGGTGTGTTAGGTTTGAGGATCAAAAGACATGGAATATCCTGGTTTCATTCCGGATGCATGAGTTGGTTTGATTCTTGTCTTCATATAAAAATGACATGGGTTGATTTCCTACATGTGTTTGGTTTCAGAAGATGAAATGAGAAGATGCTGGTTCCACTCCACCTCTTTCATATGAATGGTGAGATTACCTCTCATGTGCTCATATGAACATATATAGCTATCTGCATTTGGACAACATATAATTCAAAATTTTGGCAGCATTTCCTTTGTATTTTCAAGAACAAGCAATTTAACTATATGATTAGAAGTTAAACAAATACATAACATCACATATAACAAATTTTCAATGCAAATATCATAAGATGCAACAACATCACAACTCACAAGTTCATCATCGAAAAGAAACACTATCCATTACAATCCATACATATGGTTCACATACTAGCCCTCCAAAAGCTCTCCTAATTGAAGTCCAGTATAAGTTCATAATGCAAAGTCCATCATCTCCACAAGTCCATACGACAAGTGCATCATGCATGTATCCTCATCCCATATAGCTCAACTTAAATTCTTCAATCTGACTAGCCTGCCCCAAATCTTCCTCCACTTCTTAAGAATGGTTGTAAACCTGACCACCGGTGGTAGCTAGCTTGAAGTGTTCGTTCAAAGTTGCAACACATTGGTTGTGATGCGTCATCTTGAAACCAGTTGAAGTCCTCTTGCCATCAGCCATGAAAAGTTATAAAAGAAAATGAAGTTTCAACATATAGAAAGTAACATTCTGTCCTGCCATAAAAGAATAAAAATGGACTAGATCATCACAAATTTCAAGTCTCAACATATACAAAGGGGCGCGGCAGATCGACGTAGAGAAGGAGGCATTGCCAGTCAGGACGGGAGGAGGAGGAGGCACTGTAGGTCGTCTGAGATCCCTCTGATTCCTTCCCCGCTGACGGTCGTTGTCTCCCTTGCATCGCCAACCGAGCAGATGCGAGAGAGAGAGAGGGGGAGTATAGAGTGGTGTCTGGGAGGGAAAGAAACGAGAGGGAGAGGGATAGGGCTCTGGTGTGGGAGGAGGGGGTTGAGAGCGGTGAGGCTTTGGCTTATTTTCTTTTTCTTTTGCGTTTGACAGATGAATAATGAGGTCATTCCTCCAAATCGCAGGCATCGCTAGATGAAGCATCTTGGGGGAATATCCGTTGCATCTGTTGCATGCGGACAATCCAGTTCTGGTGGCATACCCAAGTGAACAGAGGACGGGCTGCCAGAGATGGAATCAACCCATTAGAATGAAATCTTATCCTCAAACCAACCACACCCCTAGAGAGAAGGTAAAATGGTCAATATCGCACCCCGTCCACTTGAAGTTATTACTAGTTGTAAAGTACGTGCTTCGCTATGGAGTAAAAGTCAGGTCGAGGATCAGGGTCACATGACAAGGGTCGGTGATGGCAAAAATGATGGATTGATTTAGTGCAGAGTTCTTCAGGACGTCAGTTAGACCCTCCTCCTATTCGAAAGGAAAATATCCTCCTCCTATTGCTAATCTAATAGGAAAAGCAAGGAGTTTGTGTAGGACACCCAGGGCATTATTTGATTCGAGCTACCATCTTTGCTTTCAATTTGGTTCCAATTTACAACTCGCCATGTCGAAGACTCATGCCACACGGCTACATCCGGGCATTAACCTCCCAATGGTGAGGAGAACGTGTCTTCCTCGACTTCAACCGCCATCTACTAGAACATCAGCGTGAAACGATAACATCTGGACGGGGTGCCGCCCTATGGTGCGGAGCCTACATCTTTGTAACGCTCGGCTATGGTCATTGGTTCTTGGTCATTACGCCTGCCTACCACCTGAAATCTAGACTGGTTGTACAAACTAACACTGGTCCTTGCTGAGCATCATGCGCACCCGAGAAAGCTTCTTAGTCAGTCACCCATCCTCAATTACAAATACCAAACATGATTGGCCTGAAAGTTCCTTGGACATGAGCTTTCAAAACATAAGGTGCATTATCGGTATGAGTAGTCTATCAATCTTATTAATCAAGGGCTCACAATCTTCCTCAACTCCGACCATCATCTATAAGAACACCGATGACCGGGACTGGCAATGAAGAACACCGACAACAATGGAATGTTGGGGCACATACATTGGTGTGGAGCTAGCCAGTGTTGAGCGTGTGCATCTACTGCACCTTGGCCTAGGAGTACGTGGAGCAGAAGATGGAGCTGCAAAGGCCAAGTAGAGTGTGCAGTCCACCTCATCCATCATCATCATCATCGCCTTCGACGTCCTCTTTTATGCCATCATCGTCTGCCGCCTTGCTCCAACCCAATGTTATGGCCCAACAAAATTGCACTGCAAGGGCCTCCTTGGCTAGTACACTAATTATATACTAGACAGTACCTCGC
The DNA here is from genome assembly GCF_002162155.2 of Triticum dicoccoides. Classification (NCBI taxonomy): domain Eukaryota; kingdom Viridiplantae; phylum Streptophyta; class Magnoliopsida; order Poales; family Poaceae; genus Triticum; species Triticum dicoccoides. The sequence continues at coordinate 134,421,631 of NC_041385.1, forward strand.
GCTTGTCCTGGATTTATATATATAGTTTCTAATCGTGTAGAATATTAATTCAGTCCTTATGATTAAATTGTGTGAGAATTTTCCACCTAAGGAAAAAATCATAACATGAAAAATTGTGCATGCCACAATTAAATGCAATGTGATTTGAAAGTCACTTATAATGCACTAATGCATGTTGCATGGTAGAGTATTCTCATGCATACATAAAACAAATCCTAGTGGATTAAGCTAGTAAATCTAACGACAACACCAAGTTTGATGATGTGGAAGCACCCATGTTGAGATAATTGGAAGTAGTTAAAAAATTCCCCACCTCCCAAGTGACACTACAACCAACAAAAGTTTTGCACAATTTCATGGCCATTAGTTTGTTATCACTTGGATCCTCTATCCAATCTACATCATGGGTCAACCTCTCATGTCATCGAACTATTTCCACAAACAAGCACCACCTGCCCTTAATGTAGTTGCCATTATGCATAACTGCATTTGCCTTGTATTATTCACAATAGTGTCCGAAGCAGTTCTATTTTGTTGAAAAAACTTCCCACCAAGTGTGGGCATCCATTACAGTAGCAAAAGGACTAACGACAATAGTATTATACACTTTGTTTCTGTTTGGAATGATACCGGGTCGTTATGAAAAGTTCCCTACAAGAAATACATCCCCTTCATAGAAGCAATCACAATATGTAAGGGGAAGTTGCGGAAACATACAACGTCTCATACCTTGTGTGAAACATTTGTAAAAACACCAAATCCATGAAATTCTTGATTTTCCTGCCAGGAAATTCGTAACACCAAACATAATTTATAGAAGCAAAAGATCAAGATACTAAGTTTCCATTATAATCCACCTGCTATCATGTCTATTTTATAGTATTTATGCTAATATATGCACATGTTTATGAAGGAAATATGTCCTAGAGGCAATAATAAAGTTGTTATTTTATATTTCCTTATTCATGATAAAGGTTTATTATTCATGCTAGAATTGTATTGATCGGAAACCTTAATAAATGTGCGAATACATAAACAAACAACGTGTCCCTAGTAAGCCTCTACTAGACTAGCTCGTTGTTAAAAAATGGTTAAGGTTTCCTAACCATATGCATGAGTTATCATTTGATAATGGGAGATCACATCATTAGGAGAATGATGTGATGGACAAGACCCATCTGTTAGCTTAGCATAATGATCGTTCAGTTTTATTGCTATTGCTTTCTTCATGTCAAATACATATTCCTTCGACTATGAGAATATGTAACTCCCGGATACCGGAGGAATAGCTTTTGTGCTATCAAACGTCACAATATAACTGGGTAATTATAAAGATGCTCTACAGGTATCTCCGAAGTTGTTTGTTAGGTTGGCATAGATCAAGATTAGGATTTGTCACTCCGAGTATCGGAGAGGTATCTCTAGGCCCTCTCGGTAATACAAATCATAAGCTTGCAAGCAAACCACTAAGGAGTTAGTCATGAGGTGATGTATTATGGAACGAGTAAAGAGACTTGCCGGTAACGAGATTGAACTAGGTATGAAGATACCGGCGATCGAATCTCGGGCAAGCAACATACTGATAGACAAAGGGAATGACATATGTTGTCATAACGGTTCGACCGATAAAGATCTTCGTAGGATATGTCGGAGCCAATATGAGCATCCATGTTTAGTTGTTGGTTATTGACCGGAGAGGTGTCTCGGTCATGACTACATAATTCCCGAACCCGCAGGGTCGCACGCTTAACGTTCGTTGACGCTAGAGTAGTATTGGGATATTTGATGAGTGGTAACCAAATGTTGTTCGGAGTCCTGGATGAGATCCTGTACATCACGAGGAGTCTCAGAATGGTCGAGAGGTAAAGATTTATATATGGGAAGTCATATTTTGGTTTCGAAAAAAGATGCAGTTTTTTCGGTATTGTACCGGAAAGCTTCTAGAAGGTTCCGGGGGATTCCGGAGGGGTCCGGAAGTCCACAACTGGTTCCACCACGACCCAAGGGCTAGCATGGGCTGCGGGGAGGCGCCCTGGCCTTATTGGGCTAGGTGTACCAAGTCCTCAAAATCCCATGTGGTTAGGGAAGGCAAAAAAGGAAGGAGTCCTAGTAGGAATAGGATTGGACTTGGAGTCCAAGTCGCCCCCCCCCCCCTTAGCTGCGCCCTAGGGCTTGGAGGGGCTGTTTACCACGCCCCTCCACCTATATATAGAGGGGAGGGGGTTCCCCAAGAGAACACACCAAGCCCTTGGCGCCCCTCTCTCTCTCGTTACTCCGTAGTTCCACCGCCTCGTCCTGGCGACGCTTAGCGAAGCGCTGTCGGTGTTCCACCACCACCATCACCACCATGCTGTCGTATTGATTGTGATCCTATCTATTTCTCCTCTCCCACTTGCTGGATCAAGAAGAAGGATACGTCATCGAGCCGCACGTGTGCTAAACTCGGAGGTGTCGTCCGTTCGGCACTAGATCGATTGGATCGTGATCGGATCGCAAAGAGTATGACTACATCAACCGCGTGATAAATGCTTCCACTTAACGGTCTACGAGGGTATGTAGACACACTCTCCCCTCTCGTTGCTATGCATCTCCTAGATATATCTTGCGTGAGCATAGGAAATTTATGAAATTGCATGCTACGTTTCCCAACAGTGGCATCCATGCTGGGTCTATGCGTAGATGATATGCACGAGTAGAACACAAAGAGTTGTGGGCGGTGATCATCATACTGCTTACCACCAATGTCTTATTTTGACTCGGCGGTATTGTTGGATGAAGCGCCCTGGACCAACCTTACATGACCATGTTCATGAGACCGGTTCCACCGACAGACATGCAACTAGTTTTGCATAAAAGTGGCTGGCGGGTGTCTGTTTCTCCTACTTTAGTTGAATTGAATTTGACGGCGGCTGGTCCTTGTTGAAGGTTAAAACAACAAACTTGATAAATCACTGTTATGGTTTTGATGCGTAGGTAAGAACGGTTCTTGCAAGAAGCCCATAGCAGCCACGTAAAACTTGCAACAACAAAGTAGAGGACGTCTAACTTGTTTTTGCAGGGCATGTTGTGATGTGATATGGTCAAGACATGATGTGATATGTTGTTGTATGAGATGATCATATCTTGTAAAAGTTATCGGCAACTGGCAGGAGCCTTATGGTTGTCGCTTTGTTGTATGAAATGCAAACGCCATGTAATTGCTTTACTTTATCACTATGCGTTAGCGATAGTTGTAGAAGCAATAGTTGGCGAGGCGACCATGACGCAACGATGGAGATCAAGGTGTCGAGCCGGCGACGATGGAAATCGGGATGATGCTTTGGAGATGGAGATCAAAAGCACAAGATGATGATGGCCATATCATGTCACATATTTTGATTGCATGTGATGTTTATCTTTTATATGCATCTTATTTTGCTTAGTACGCTGGTAGCATTATAAGATGACCCCTTAACTAAGTTTCAAGGTATAAGTGTTCTCCTGAGTATGCACCATTGTGAAAGTTCATCGTGCTGAGAATCCACGTGATGATCGGGTGTGATAAGCTCTACGTTCACATACAATGGGTGCAAGACAATTTTGCACATGTGGAATACTCGGGTTAAACTTGACGAGCCTAGCATGTACAGACATGGCCTCAAAACACTGGAGACCAAAAGGTCAAACGTGAATCATATAGTAGATATCAACATAGAGATGTTCACCATGGATGACTACTCCATCTCACGTGATGATCGGACATGGTTTAGTTAATTTGGATCAAGTATCATTTAGATGACTTGAGGGATGTCTATCTAAGTGGGAGTTCTTAAGTAATTTGATTAATTTAACTTTAATTTATCATGAACTTAGACCTGATAGTATTTGCAAATTATATTGTAGACCAATAGCTCGCGTTATAGCTCCCCTATATTTTTGATATGTTCCTACAAAAAACTAAGTTGAAATATGATAGTAGCAATGATGTGCACTGAGTCCGTGATTTGAGGATTATCCTCATTGCTGCACAGAAGAATTATGTCCTTAATACGCTGCTAGGTGACATACCTATTGCAGGAGCAAATGCAGACGTTATGAATGTTTGACAAAGCTCGGTATGATGCCTACTTAATAGTTTAGTGTACCATGCTTTACGGCTTAGAACCGGGACTTCAAAAATGTTTTGAACGCCACAGAACATATGAGATGTTCCAAGAGCTGAAATTTGTATTTCAGACTTATGCCCGTGTCGAGAGGTATGCGACCTCTGACAAGTACTTTGCCTACAAGATGGAGGAGACTAGCTCAACCAGTGAGCATGTGCTCAGAATGTCCGGGTACTACAATCACTTGAATCAAGTGGGAGTTAATCTTCTAGATAAGATAGTGATTGACAAAGTTCTCTAGTCACTATCACCAAGCTACTAGAACTTCGTGATGAACTATAATATCACTAGTATAGCGAGGTGCTATACAAATGGTTTTTAACCCCTTTCCGTGACGACATTTGGAACCATCGCCTAGTGAGTGACTGTGATAGGGGGTCCTTCCCACACGACCTAGAAACCGTTGGGGATGTGCCCTCCTAGCACACATGCTCGACAAAATGAGGTCGTGTGTGACCGGCGAGCGTCAAATACGGTTATACGTACAGTAGTGCTAAAAAAATTCAATTATACAGGCGAAATCATTTTCGGTTGTAAGTTCATCCCACACAGTCGGTCCCCGCTAAACATTTCCGTTCATATATACATCCCACACAGTCGCTCCAAGGAAAACATTTCTGTTCGTAGGTACATCACACAAAATTTTCCCTGTTAAAATGTTTGTGATAGTATTTCCATTGCACACGGTATTAACAATTTTATCGTTTGCATTATTGAATGCATCACACATGGTGCGTAGAAGAAACAGTGTGGCAAAGGCTGTCCATCACACACAATTTTTATGTGGTAAACATTTGCGCCAGGTGGCCTAACGCAAATAGTTTTCAAGAGGATGTCGCGTGTGATTATTCATTAATCCAACATAGTTTATTCCTAGAAACTATATGCGTTGCCCGAGGTCATCGCCCACGGTGTTTTCTCAATAACCGTTTGCAATAGAAAAACCCAAATAGCAGGCTAATTATCCTATCAATAATCCATTTGGTGATCTAATTGACATATCATATTAATAGAGAAACTGTGCGCGTAGCCTGAGTACAGCATCATATAGCTTCAACACTCAGCTACCCCAATACATAATTGCACCCGCACCAAGATTCACATGCAACATCTATAACCTTTCAAAATTAGCATCATAGATGGTACATAGACAGATGTTTCTCATCTGGAAAACTGCTGAAGTAGAAGGCGAATATTGAGCCTTCATTGATGTTGAAGGTCTTCACAACTTTAGGCCAGTGCCCATGGATGATTGACCGACCATCCTTCGTCCTCTTCAGGAACACTTCAATATTGAACCGTGGATGTATGAATAACTCCCTCGCCTGCTGACCATACAGGTGGTTTGAGAGGTAATCATCAGTGAACTGGTTTGGAAGGCCTGAAAACAAGGATGTGCATAAATATCCTCTCTATATTGAAAATGGGGCAAAGGAATAAAAAGGCAAGGTATAATAGTTAGTACCTTCATGTACTAAACTGATGTCTTATGCATTGTGCAGACAAAGATCTTGTTGTTTTTTGTTGCTAATTTCTTTATCTAACAATCTTTCAGAGTTTCTTGACTTGACTGATATTCATGGACAACTCATTTCCCCATATGCAAAAAGGGACGAAAAGTAGGTCAAAACCTCTTACAGCAGGACCTACATGTGCAAGACCAAATTGTTTAAAACCTAAGTATTAGAATGGTTCCTGCAATTGCACAATAATGTGCTATTAGACAAAGGACCGTGCATGTGCAAACCTTGATTGTAAACCTCAGTGCTTCCCATTGTTTCCCTGCAACAGATATATGGTAGTTAGTGATCGGGTTAAGTGAGGGTTTCGCATGCTATTAGTAAAATATGTTGACGAAAAATAAGCACATTGCAGATTCATCGGGTTAATTCAATCCACATGGAAAACCCATTTATCCAAACCAAGCATGATTAAGAACTAGGAAATATAGCAATTGTATATGTTTCCCATGTATTAAGTGCAGTCATATTCGATTATTCCTCACATGCACAACAATACAAAATTCTACCCACGACAATTGGACATTGCATTGTAGAATTGAACCAAGCAGTTAACTAAACACCACAACAAATGAACCAAACATTAACTGAGCACCACATTGCACAATATAACATACTCCTAATAGAAGATCAGACAGTTAACCAAACCAAGCATGCTTAACAACTTGGAACTATAGCAATTGTATTTGTTTCTTATGTATTTAGTACAACCAAATTCGATTTATTTCTCACATGGTATACAATAACAGAATGCACCCACAACAATTGAACATCGCATTGCAGAACAGAACCAAAAATTTAACTAAACACCACAACAAATGAACCAAACATTAACTGAGCACCACATTGCACAATGTATAACATACTAGAAGATCAAACCGTTAACCAAACTAAGCATGCTTGACAACTTGGAAATATAGCATTGTATTTGTTTCTCATATATTTTGTAAAGAAAAATTCGATTTATTTCTCACATGCAAGACAATAGAAAATTGCACCCTGAAGAATTGAACATCACATTTGTAGAATTGAACCAAACGGTTAACTGAACACGACAACTAATTAACCAAACAGTTAATAAGTGAGCACCATATTGCACGACATATAGAACATATACACTAGAGCAACAGATTGCATGGTAAAAGTAGATAGCACAATTCACTAGAATTTGTTAAGGAAAGGCGGTAGCTAGCAAACTGAACATGGGTCCTTATAGTGCGCTAATAAGACAAGCTACTCCTCATTGTCGGAGATATCAATGACGATTGGCTCCTTGGACATGGAAGAGGGCGAGGCCTCCGCTTCGTGGGTCCCCTCGTCGTAGTGGTGAGTTGCCTGAGCCACTCCGGACACCAACCTGCTGGTTCTCGAGTTGAGGTAAGCATGTGCACGCTGAGAAAACACCTCATAGTCTTCGTCGAAGGCACCGAGGGTGGCCTCGAGAAAACGCCACAAACTGTCGTCTAAAGCAGCCAACCGCGTCGTGGCATCGGCGCACGAGGCATCGACGGTGGCCTTGACAGCGAGGTGCTCCTCCAATATCTGGGGGGTCAGCATGAATGGCTGCCATCGCGACCTCATCCACGCATGCGGCCGTGATTTGCTTCTCCGCTGCCAAATGCTCCTTGAGCTCCTGGCTATACTACGTGCACCATGGCTTAGGGCGGCGCTTATTTTGTGGAGGGGTCGGTGATTTGGGTGGAAGGTGTCGCACCGGTGGTCGGGGCATGTGGGACGTGGAAGGAGGAGGAGGATGGGGGTCTGGTGTGGATTACCTTCCTAGATAGACGAGGCCGAGCAGCGTGAAGGAGGGTCGTCGGTGAGGGGGTGGCGCTGCAAGCAAGGAGTGAAGGTTTGAACTTGGAAAGGAAGGCGGAAACAAGGGAAATGTGGCTTTTGGTAAAGGGGGAGGGGGCGGTGAGGTAGATATTTCTGCGGAAGCCGAAAATTTTGAATCGGTTCAGCAAAAAAACTGGTGCGCAAAGTGTCATCAGACATGGTCCCTTATTCAGAACTGTGTACGATATGTGAACATCACAAACAATTAAGATAGCTTAACCCGTTTGTGATGAGTTTGAATGTCAAAAATTTTGGTTCCAATTTCCCTGGTTACAGTGCTCATCCACGTCATTGCATAATTTGGGTACACAAACAAGACTACAGCACACCCACACTATAGCCGACACACCTTCTCGCGGAAGCCCTATGCGTACTATACACCGACGGTGCTCCAGGATATTTTGTACTGCATCTCACACGGTTGGTGATAATAAACTGTGTGCGATCTACTTGATTTTTCGTCTTGATTTGAATTACATAATGGGGTCACAGCTGTAAAGGATGGTGTTTGAATTGCTAGAACTTTTATCTGCAGTGAACATGCAACTATAGGTGTGTCGTCAAAAAAATTAGAATTATTCAAGGTTCGTTTGGACATTTTTATACAGTAACTTGGTTTTCTAGGCATTTCAGGTGCACAATTCAAAATTAAACTACATGCACATGCTCCGGTGCACCAAAATGGGTTGTAAAATGATATATGTGTCCATGGGGTGATGCTTACGTCTCATTCAAGAAATGGGGATGAATTTCAAACACCACGGCACCGTGGCTCTCCGGCAAACGTTGAGGTGCTTGCTTTTGTAATTCTAGTAAATACAAAACTTGTCTCAAATTCATGAACCTTGGCATGCTCTCATGGAACGACATCAACATGCTAGGGTAAAAAAATTGTCCCATTCGGGGCAGGTTATGGTATAAGCTTCTCGCAAACCAAAGCTTCTCTCATAACAAGCCTAATGGTTTCGGTAGGGAACGTGCCACCTTGGGGGACGAAACAATATCTGTTGCCTCTTCTTACTTCTAAAATTTTTCTCGTGTCAACATAGAAAACATGAGTGTTGTGCAATTTTTTTGGATTTTTCGGGGTTCGCGTGGTCATTTTTATACATTAACTGAATTTTCTATGCATTCATGTGCATAATTCAAATTTGAACTACATGCACATGCTCCAGTGCATATAAACGGGTTGAAAAATCAAATGTGTGTCCTTGGTTGCAACCTTAGGACCCATGTGAATAACCCACAAGTATATGGGATCGCAACAGTTTTCGAGGGTAGAGTATTCAACCCAAATTTATAGATTCGACACAAGGGGAGCCAAAGAATATTTGCAGGTATTAGCAGCTGAGTTGTCAATTCAACCACACCTGGAGATTAATTATCTGCAGCAAAGTGATCAGTAGCACAATAATATGATAGTTTTGATGATAGTAGCAGCAGCAATAGTAACGGTAACAATGATAGCAGTGATTTTGTAGCAGTATCGATACCAGTAGCAATAGTACTAACTTAGCAAGAACAATATAAGGTAAATTCGTAGGCATTGGATCGGTGACTCATTGGATGATATTCATCATGAGACAGTTATAACCTAGGGCGATACAACACTAGCTCCAGTTCATAAACATAATGTAGGCATGTATTCCATAAATAGTCATACATGCTTATGGAAAGAACTTGCATGGCATCTTTTGTCCTACCCTCCCATGGCAGTGGGGTCCTATTGGAAACTAAGGTATATTAAGGCCACCTTTTAATAGAGAACCGGAACAAAGCATTAACACATGATGAATAAATGAACTCCTCAAACTACGGTCATCACCGGGAGTGGTCCTGACTATTGTCACTCTGGGGTTGCCGGATCATAACATGTAGTAGGTGACTATAACTTGCAAGATCGGATCTAGAACATAGATATAATGGTGATAAAAAAATGGTTCAGATCTGAAGTCATGGCACTCGGGCCCAAAGTGACAAGCATTAAGCATGGCAAAGTCATAGCAACATCAATCTCAGAAAATAGTGGATACTGGGGATCAAGCCCTAACAAAAATAACTCAATTACATGATGAATCTCATCCAACTCCTCACCGACCAGCGAGCCTACGAAGGAATTACTCACTCCCGGTGGGGAGCATCATGGAATTGGTGATGGATATGTGTTGGCGATGGCGAATAGAGAAGACCCCCCCCCTCTCCGGAGCCCCAAACGGACTCCAGATCTGGCCTCCCGATGAAGAACAGGAGACGACGGCGGCTCTGTCTCGTGAAATGCGATAATTCTTTTTCCCTGGTTTTTTTCTGGAATTATGTGATTTTGTAGCGTTGGTTTGAGGGTCGGCGGGGCCACCAGGTGGGGACAACCCACCGGGGCGCGCCTGGGGGCAGGCACGCCCTGGTGGGCTGTGCCCACCCACGTGCCCCCCTCAGGTGGCTCTTGGCTCCGGAAATTCTCTTTATTGATATAAAAAATCCTCGCAAAGTTTCGTTCCATTCTGAGAACTTTTATTTCTCCACAAAAACAACAACATGGTAGTTCTCTTGAAAACAACGTCAGTCTGGGGTTAGTTTCATTCAAATTATGCAAATTAGAGTTCAAAACAAGAGGAAAAGCGTTAGGAGAAGTAGATACATTGGAGGCGTATCAACTCCCGCAAGCTTAAACCTTTGCTTGTCCTCAAGCAATTCAGTTGATAAACTGAAAGTGAAAAAAAATAGGAACTCTTTGGCTCTTGTTTCAAAAATAAGCTTAAACAACACCCAAGTTTTCAACAAAGACTATTACTAACCATGTCGACAATAACTCTTAAAAATTATATTAACTCATATCAATGACATAATCAACTAGAGAGCAATAATAAGATTTCTCAAACAGCAACACGTTGTCAAAACAACCATGATATAATATGACAATAGTGGTATCTCGCTAGCCCTTTCTGAGACCGCAAAACATAAATGCAGAGCACCCCCAAAGTTCAAGCATCGACTAAACATTGTAATTCATGGTAGAAAAGATCCAGTCATGATGTACCCAACATTAGCTACATACAATGCATCAGCATGACAACAATGCTCTCAGGTTCTGGCGCTTATTTAAGAAGGTGATGACACAACATAAAAGTAAATAGATACTCCCTTCATAGAGGGAAGCAATGATTTGCAGAGGTGCCAAAGCTCAAGTTTTTAAAATAGAGGTAAATAAAATTTTGAGACATGCACCCTTCTCTTGGAGTCACATGTATCGGTCAGGGCTTGTCGAGGAGTTCGTCAAGAACGGACATGTGTCCCGTAAAGGGTTTGTTTTCTACAGACGAACTTATGGTCGGATGCCTCGTAAGGGTGTATCCGTTTAGCCCAGGTAGTATACTACTTAAAGGCAATAGGTTCCAATTGGGTTTTCTGGGCCTTCCATGTGCTTTCCATCACGCAATACTTTTATACTACATGTGATAGTTCCATGAAACTCTATATGCAACGGCGGTCGAGGTCATTCTGGATTCCCTCATCGTTACAATTGCGATGAAAGACCAAGACCGCATCGTCATCGCAACAATCTTTAATCTTGTTTTTGACAAGTAGGAACCTGGCCCAAAAGTGATGAACCATTTCCTGAGGTTGCTGTCGTACATACATCATGTCATATATGTTTGGAGGGCCTGAATTACCTGGAGAGTATTGATTGTGGTGGGTGGGTGGGCTAAAACTTGAATCTAACCCAAATTTGTGTCTAGAGCTTGCAAAATCTCTGAGGTCACCAGTTCGGGTCCGGGAAGATCCAAGTGCTCCCCGGACCCAATGCCCGGCCCTGTGGGGGGGGATTCTCATCCGAAGGAAGGGTATCCGGCTCGAAGGGTTCGGAGATCCGAACATATCTGGTTTTTAATTTAGGGGAAGAAGTGTTATCGGCTCGTTCCTCGACGACTGCTACCAGGTGAGTGACCGGCGGACGATTGATTTTCGTTTGGTCGGGTTTAAGCCCGATCTGATCATAGTCAGTTGAAACCCCCTGGGCAGTGATGCGATCTAGCAGATCGTTTAAGGACGAGATGTCTGCCGAATCCATCTTTTTGGAATATTTGAGACCGATGCGGGGGTGGTGTTTGGCGATCGTGGGGGACGCTGTCGACTTAATGGCCATGCAGGCACCCACGGTGAAATCGTCGAACTGGAGGATCTGTCCTGAAATTAGGTTCCTTCCAAAATTGATGTCGTTGTTGATGACAAGGCGAGCCATAGATTGCTTTTCATGACTACACGACAGAGCTCTCAATGAAAGCACCAATGTCGGTGTCAAAACCGGCAGATCTCGGGTATGGGGGCCCAAGCTGTGAGTCTAAGGATCAATGGTAACAAGGGACAATGGGGACACAATGTTTACCCAGGTTCGGGCCCTCTTAAAGGAGGTAAAACCCTACGTCCTACTTGATAGTTTTCGATAAGTATAGGGGTTACAAGAGTTGACCTACCTTGAGATCGTAATGGCTAAACCCTAGCTATCTAGCCTATGATTATTCTAATAGCCTCTATGGAATAAACCCTCCGGTTTATGTACACACCGGAGGAGCCTAGGGTTGTACAGAGTCAGTTTACAGAAAATGGAAATGGTACATCCGGACACCAAACTTGCCGCCCACGCACACAGGAGTCCTACCCGTACACGAGGGATAGTCTTCTACTTTATCTTCACGGCTCATCAGTCCAGCCCATATCGAACAAGCTGGACACCTGAGGACCCCGGAATCTAGGACTCCCTCAGTGTGCAAGCTCCAGCGATCCATCTATGGACTGGTGCAAGCAGCTCGGAGTTGGAATATACGCTTTGAGGTAGGGATGGCACCCGCAGGGTATGGGTATGGGTGGAGTCACTCCATACCCTTACCCATCCACCCTGAACTTACCCATCACCCATGCCCATACCTATCAAGGGTACAATTTTTTCCCATGCCCGTCACCTGACAGGGTATATGGGTACCCGCGGGTCAAAATATCTGCGTATACAACACATCAATTGAGTAGAAAATAGTTGTAAAAAGCTACATATAATCATTATTAATAGCAACACATTTTAAACAATAATGTACAACAACATATTGTAACAACAACACATTCTCATAAACAACAATATTGGCCTATAAAGCGACACATAAAAATGTTAAACAACAACACGTAGGCATACACTTTAAGCTCACAAAATCATGATAAATTATAGTGATACTTTGACTACACATTAGATTTTTGACCTAGCGCGATTAGGAGGGGAAAATTAATACATTAGTATATTAAAGGGAACCCACTTGTCAACATTTTAGATGGGTGCATGGGTACGCGGGCATGGGTTAGACAATCCCATACCCGCACCCTCTCAACCCAATGGGTATGATATTTTCCCATTTAAGTACCCATTGTTGGTGTCAAAACTGGCGGATCTCGGGTAGGGGGTCCTGAACTGTGTGTCTAAGGTCGATGGTAACAGGAGACGGGGGACACGATGTTTACCCAGGTTCGGGCCCTCTCTATGGAGGTAATACCCTACTTCCTGCTTGATTGATCTTGATGAATATGAGTATTACAAGAGTTGATCTACCATGAGATCGTAATGGCTAAAACCCTAGAAGTCTAGCCTATATGATTATAATTGCATCTACGGACTAAGCCCTCTGGTCTATATAGACACCGGAGGGGGCTAGGGTTGTACAAAGTCGGTTATAGATAAAAGGAATCTACATATCTGAATGCCAAGATTGCCTTCCATGCCAAGGAGAGTCCCATCCGGACACGGGACGAAGTCTTTTGTCTTGTATCTTCATAGCCCAACAATCCGGCCCACGCTACTTAGTCCGGTCGTCCATGGACCCCTTAATCCAGGACTCCCTCAGTAGACCCCGAACCAGGCTTCAATGACAAGGTGTTCGGCATGCAGATTGTCTTCGGCATTGCAAGGCAGGTTCCTCCTCCGAATATTCCAAAGTACCTGACTTAAAGAGCAGTATTCGGCCTTCCATTTAATGTCGCGCCCATCGGCTTCCACACCTTCATGACTTCAACTTCCACGTGTCGAGCGAATACGAGAGGTCGGGGTATTTTTGCACATACCACCCTGACCGCGTAAGAAAGGTGTCTATTTAAAGAGATCAGGATTTTCAGATCCATTCCACACCAAGCGAGGAATCCTCAGAGCTTGCTAGGAGAAACCATTCCAACATGGATAGCATTCCCAGTTCTTCCTCCCATCCCCACGGCCCTAAAAGAGGCAGTTGGGGGAAGTGCTCCGTCCCCCATAGTCAGCTAGTGAAGCTGCAGACACAGGGATTTCTCTCCCCCTGCGGATCTAGTCCCCTTTCGAGCAGGATTGACTTCCTTCGACCGTGGGGATCAGGCGGAGAATTTCCCCAATCCATCCAGGGGGAACGAATGTGCTTCATTCCCTACTTGCTGAGAGGCATTGGATTTCCAATCCACCCATTCCTCCGAGGGCTTTTGGAGTATTACGGCCTCCAACTGCACAATTTCACTCCTGCCTCCATCCTGCATATGCAGGTTACGTTCCTGTTTGTGAGCTATTCTTGGGTTGTGAGGCCCATTTCAATTTATGGAGGAAACTATTCTGCCTCGTTCCCCATAACCAAGAGGGATCAATATTTGAAGTGGGCGGAGCCAAAGTATGGTGCATCGCCGGGACCGGATACCTGTCCGGTACACCAAAGAAGGCATCCGAAAATTGGGCTTCCGGATGGTTTTATATCGAGGACGTCTCCCTTTCTGATCCACTCTGAATGGGTCTTCCCGAATTCTGAAGCATTCCGTTGAAGAAACACCACAGCTGGTGCCCTCGGAGCCTCAAGGAGGAAGATAGTGCGGAAGACTGTCAATTAATGAGCAAGATAAAGACGCTCGCTCGGTCCGGATTATCAATGGTCGAGGTAATGGCGACCTCCATAGTACGAGGGGTTCAGCCACTCCAATACAGAAGGCTCCCCATGTGGCACTATAATGGGGAAGATGATGCCTCCCGCTGTGGTCGGAAGGGTCCGGACACCCCCGCCGCTTTGGCCAAAATACCGACCGAACTATACAAAGGGGAGAAAGAGGAGTTTATTCGCATTAAGTGTCAAGATGGATTTTCCATGTACAATCCTCCCAGCTGGGTGAGTTCCAATCCCACTACTCTACTCCATTTACTCCCTGAGTCGCTTTCCATGAACATTAATCCGTCCACTTGTAACAGTAATGGCGGAAGATCACCAAGGGGCTCCACAGCCCCACACCATAGCCAGAGGACCACAACCGGGACCTCGACCCCATATTCAAAGAGGATCCAGATATATTTGTGGAGCTCAAGGATGGAGTGTTTTACCAGGCGATCCATGACGCACGGAAGTGGCCATCACCGCTGACTATCCCGGTCTTCTCCCTGCCTCACATGTAAGTAATCAAGAGACATCTCCTCCGAAAGAACTTCCTTATTCTGCCTCACCCACCGCACTATATCGTGCTCCAAAGGGGAGGCGCTCGGCGTGCCATGCTGCACGTGAGGCGACTCACAAGAGAGTGGTGCCTATGCCGGGCAGGCCTTCGAAGAGGAAGGCAAATGAAAACACGGCCCAACCTTCATCAAAGAGGTATGGTTTTTTAAATATGCTCCTTGGCCGTCACAGCAAAGTGTGACACTGTCCGTTGTGTCTTATCAAGAAAAGCATTCACCGGACTATGTCCGGGGATCCTGCTGGTCATGCCTCTACCAGCCAGATTCCAGACCCTGTCTCAAGGACCGAGGCTGATGCGGGAGTGACACCAGATTGTCTTTCTACAAAGGATTCAGATGACATATCTGTCACAAACTCTGAAGTGGAAAGCGCCATGAATCATTGGCGCCGGCGGGCCACTCTTCGTGACCCCGGTTTCTCAGGAGAGGCTTTCAACACCTTCAGCTCGGCTGATGCATACATCCGAGCTGCTCGAGATGGGCTTACCAGAGCCACAAACCTTGAAAGATATGCGGGTAAGTACACATTTGTACAAATATGATAATTATATACCAGTAGCCCCCGAGACTTGAAACAGTTGATACAACTGATTTAAGGATCATTGTATAACCAGGTTCTCACAGAGAAGAACAACCTGTTGTCTCAAGATCTGGAAAAGTGTCGGACCCAGCTAGCTGCTGCTACCGCTGATCTGGAGAAATCCAAGAATGCAGTGCCTGGTAACGTTCCCCTCTATCGAGAAAACATAATCATATACTAGGAATATTAATACAGGTGCATATCTTATGGCAAAATCGTCAGATCATCTGGAAGAGGCACCGTAAGTCGCACAAGCGGGTGAACCAGAAGCCAAAATCCAACTAGCTGCGGGCAAACGTATACTGACACGGGTCAGGGAGGAGAAAAACAAACTCCAGGATTCCAACACCCAACTAGGTGAAGAACTAAAAGATGTGCGGGCCTAGCTGGCTGACTCCGTGAAGGAAAATAAGAGGCTGCGAGGTGGCATATTTAGTATGTGTTCAAACTTACCACCGTCTAATTCGGCGAGGAAAGGAACTGACGGAGTTATGTTTGTAGGTATGCTGACTCGCCGTCCCGAAGGGAGATGTCCGGATCGTCGAGCGATCTGCTACAAGATCTATTGCAAATGCACGAGCAAGCTCGGTAGGCAATGCGGAGTGTTGCCAAGGCCTTATGGCCATCCGCCTCCCCTCCAGGAAGTATGGAGGAGCTTGTACAACTATTTAAGGGAGCGCGGCGACGTTTCTGATTATGGAAGATATCGGCCTGCCGGGAGGGTGCGCGAGAGGCCTGGGCCATGGTGAAAACATGGTACACCAAGCTTGATCCGAATCATATGGCCCGGGTCAGACCTTTAGGGTCAGATGGAAAAGAAATTCCTGTTAGTTTGGTATATGACCAGGTGAATGTAGCCGCAAAATATTCTCAACAGGATTGTAAGCCAGACCACCTGTTGGATGACATAGAAGAGGAAGTTTTTGAGTCCTAGTGACCATGTATTTTCCTTGACATATTTGTCCCTAGCCGTACTGTAAAACAATTTTCATGGCAGACCTTTCCGCTTTGACCTCTGGACCCAAAGGTGCAGAGTGCTTCCGAATACCTGAGCAGCAAAATAAACCAGGGTATGCGTGGAAACCAGGCGTAGGGGTCATAGTTGCTTGAACAAAGAAGTGTCTGACTAGCTATGTTATATTACATTGTGATTGTAAGAAACATCTTCTAGAGAGAATAGTTCCGTTAAGGGTTCCTTTCCCTGGGTGATCATGCGTTAACGTGCATGCCCGAACTGTGATTGAAAAATCGCAGTATACGTAACATCTGGGGGTTCATAGTGTAGTGAGTAAAAAACATATTTAGTCCGCTGACCAAATATTCTCTTAAGAACGCTAGCTTTCGGCTTCACCCAGTCTAGGGTACACATCCGGATGACCCGACAGTAACAATCACAGAGGTGCTCCCTTTATGCCCTAGCCGAACTAACGGGAACGTAGGGCATAAGCATAGGAGCCAGGCAACCCAGCTTGGCCAAAACTTAAGTCATATCGATGCATATAATGGCGAAGAAAAGGTACATACGCGGAAAATACACATATGTGGTGAGCTTGATGCTCGGGAAATAATAATAATAAGCTTCTGTTCAAGAAGCCCCCAGGTATAATGGATGTACATATTTGAGGATGCGTACGTCGTAGGTGCGCGGTTTAGCCGCACAATAGCTTTAAGGCTAAAAAAAGAAAAGGTGAAAAGAGAGTAAAAAATAAATAAATAATGAAAACAAAAAAGGGGGAAGGAAACGAACGAAGAATTCGGCACTAGGCATAGAATCTTCGGAGTCTGGACGCGTTCCATGGGTTCGGATCTAGGCGATTGTCTGATGCATCACGCAGGCGGTACTCTCCTCCAGTGAGAACTTCATAAATGATGAAGGGACCCTCCCACTTGGGCTTGAGTTTGTCCTTTTTCATCTCTGGCAAGCGTAGAACGAATTCGGCAACATTATAAGTCTTGGCCCATACTTCTCTGCTTTGGTATCTGCAAGCCTGTTGTTGATAAAATGCGGAACGGGCTTTTACGATGTTGCGCTCCTCTTCCAGTGCATCTAAGCCGTCCTGCCGATCAAGCTCGGCCTCTCTCTCTTAGTACATGCGCACTCGGGGTGAGTCATGAATAATGTCGCAGGGTAAGACAGCCTCTGCGCCGTACACCATGAAAAAAGGTGCATATCCGGTAGTGCGGTTGGGCATGGTCCGCAGCCCCCAGAGTACAGAGTCGAGCTCTTCGACCCAGTGCTTGTCTGATTCTTTCAAAGACCATACTAGTCTGGGCTTAATGCCGCTCATAATAAGATCATTGGCTCGTTTGACTTGACCGTTTGTTTGCGGGTGATAGACGGAGGCGTAATCGAGCTTGATGCCTAAATTACTACACTAGGTTTTCACCTCATCTGCTGTGAAATTGGAGCCGTTATCGGTGATGATGCTGTTGGGAACACCATAATGGTGCACAACACCGAATATAAAGTCTATCACCGGTCCGGCTTTGGCCGTTTTAACTGGTTTGGCTTCTGTCCACTTAGTGAATTTATCCACCATGACCAACAGATATTTTTTCTTATGGCTTCCTCCTTTAAGGGGTCCAGCCATATCAAGCCCCCAGACTGCAAAAGGCCAAGAGATGGGGATTCTTTGTAGCACGGTGGGTGGCATATGGCTTTGGTTGGCGAAGAGCTGGCATCCAATGCAACGTTCGACAAGGTCCTGTGCATCTACTCGGGCCGTCGGCCAATAGAAACCTGTACGGAAGGCCTTGCTTACAAGGGCCCGAGCCACGGTGTGGTGACCACTGAGACCGGCATGAATTTCAGCCAAGAGCTGCCGCCCCTCTTCCTCGGAGATGCATCTTTGAAGTACTCCGGTAGCGCTTTTCTTGTAGAGTTCTCCATCATGAACCTAGGCTTTCAAGCGCCGAACAATGCGGCGTGCCTCATTCTGATCCTCAGGGAGTTCTCGCCTGTTAAGGTAGGCCAAGAAGGGTTCGGTCCATGGGGCAATGACTGCCATAATAAGATGGGCCGACGGTGTTATTTCGGTGGCTGAGCCCCCGATGATATCGGTGTGTTCGGAGTCTGAGGTTATAGTTGGATCCGGACTGGTGTTGCCGCTCTCCCCTTCCCACACCACGGATGGCTTGAAGAGCCTTTCTAGAAAGATGTTAGGTGGGACAGGGTTGCATTAGGCGTCGATGCGAGAAGGACATCCGCCGCTTGATTACTTTCTCGAGCCACATGATGAAACTCGAGCCCCTCGAACCGAGCCAACATTTTGAGATCGGCGTTACGGTAAGCCGCCATCTTCGGATCTTTGGCATCGAAATCTCCATTTATTTGAGATATTGCGAGGTTCGAATCCCCGTGCACTTCCAGGTGTTGTATGCCCATGGAGACAGCCATCCGAAGACCATGCAATAAGGCCTCGTATTCGGCTACATTGTTGGAGTCCGTGTATATATCTGGAGTACGTACTGAACCGTATCTCTAGTGGGGGATGTAAGGACAATGCCCACTCCTAAGCCCGCCAGCATTTTGGAGCCGTTGAAGTGCATGACCCAGTTGGAATATGTGTCGTACTCTTTAGGGAGTTCGGCTTCTGTCCATTCAGCGATGAAGTCGGCCATTACTTGGGATTTAATGGCCCGATGCAGTCTGTATGTTATGTCGAATGGGAGGAGCTCAATGGCCCACTTGGCAATCCGGCCCATGGCATCACAGTTGTTTAATATGTCGTTGAGTTGTACTTCGGAGGCCACCGTGATTGAGCACTCTTGAAAGTAGTGTCCTAGCTTCCGGGATGCCATGAAGACCGCGTATGCTATTTTTTGGTAATGAGGGTATCAGGATTTGCATGGTGTGAGGACGGTGGATACATAGTATACTAGCTTCTGGAGCGGGAATTTGTGTCTGTCCTCCTTTCGTTCAACGACGAGCACCGCGCCCATGACCTGGTTTGTTGCCGATATGTATAATAACATGGGTGCGCCGACGTTTGGTGCGGCCAGGATTGGGTTGCTCACTAAAAGAGCCTTTATTTCTTCCATTCTGGCTGTTGCCACATCCGTCCACTCGAAGTGATCGGTGCATCGGAGAAGGCGATAAAGTGGCAATGCTTTTTCTCCTAATATGGAGATAAAGTGGCTTAAAGCTGCCACACATCCGGCTAGTTTTTGGACTTGTTTAAGGTCTGTTGGCGTAGCTAACTGTGACAAAGCTCAGATTTTGGCTGGGTTCGCCTCAATTCCTCTATTGGAATCAATGAAGCCCAGCAGTTTTCCAGCGGGAACGCCGAAAACACACTTTTCCGGATTGAGCTTGATGTCATATGCACAGAGATTGTCGAATGTAAGACGCGGATCATCTATTAATAAGTCAACGTGCCTAGTTTTGATGATGACGTCATCTACATATGCTTCAACTGTCTTGTCGATTTGCTTCTCCAGGCAAGTTTGAATCATGCGTTAGTAGGTGGCGCCGACGTTTTTAAGTCCGAAGGGCATAGTGTTGAAGCAAAAAGGCCCGTATGGGGTAATAAATGTTGTTGTGGCTTGATCGGACTCCTTCATCTTGATTTGATGGTATCTGGAGTATGCATCGAGAAAACACAGTGAGTTGTGTCCTGCAATGGCATCGATAATCTGATCGATGCGGGGGAGGGGGAAGGGATCCTTAGGGCAGGCCTTGTTGAGGTCTTTGAAATCGACACATATGCGCTAGGATTTATCCGTCTTTGGTACCATCACCAAGTTTGCTAGGTAGTACGGGTGTTTTATTTCTCTGATGAATCCGGCCTCGAGTAACTTGGCTAGCTCCTCCCCATAGCTTGTCGTTTGGGTTCAGAAAAGCGCCGCAGTGTTTGCTTTACCGGCTTATATCCCTTCAGTATGTTTAGGCTGTGTTCAGCCAGCCTGCGTGGGATCCCTGGCATATTAGAAGGGTGCCAGGCGAATATGTCCCAGTTTTCGCGTTGGAACGCTCACAGTGCAGCGTCAACTGTTGGGTCCAGCTGAGCCCCGATGGATGCTGTCTTGTTGGGGTCCGTTGGGTGGACTTGAAATTTGACTATTTCATCTACTGGTTTAAAGGAGGTGGATTTGGGTCGCTTGTCCAGGATCACATCGTACGTATCCACAGTGGAGCGTAGTGCGGTTAACTCTTCGGCCGCGAGGGCTTCAGACAATGCCTCGAGGGCCAGTGCTGCGGTTTTGTTTTCAGCGCGGAGTGCTGTGTCCGGATTACTGACAAGAGTGATAATTCCATTGGGCCCGGGCATCTTGAGCTTCATGTACCCATAATGAGGGATAACTTGGAAGCGTGCAAATGCATCTCACCCTAATAAGGCGTGATATCTGCTGTTAAACGAGGCCACTTGGAAGGTTATCTCTTTGGATCGATAATTCTCCGGCGTGCCGAATACCACATCGAGTGTGATTTTTCCCGCGCATCGCGCCTCCCGACTAGGAATGATTCCCCGGAAGGTCGTGCTACTTTGCTCAATGCGGCTCCTGTCTATTTCCATTTTGTTGAGAGTTTCCTTGTAAATGAGGTTTAGTCCGCTACCGCCGTCCATGAGCACTTTGGTAAGTTGAAAGCCGTCCACGATTGGACTGAGGACCAATGCAGCTGGTGCCCGGACTGTCCTGAATTTTCGTTCATCGTTGGCATTGAAAGTTATGGCCGTGTCGTCCCAGGGGTTTATTGTTGCGACTTGGCAGACTTCGGCGAGGCAGCGGAGTGCCCTTTTGCGCTTATTGTTAGAGGCGGAAGTCTAAAAGACCATCAATACTCTGCGGTCGTCATCTTCCGGGGGGTGTTGCTCTACGGTATTTTTGATGAGGAGATCCTCGCCACTCTTGGCCACTTGCCGGAGTATCCAACATGCTCTAAGGTTGTGGGTTGGTATGGTATCCGGTGTTGTGTATATTTTGCATGGCCTATCGAGCCATCCCTCCAGAACGGTTCCGCGTCCCACAATGGGCTTTGATTTATTTACTATTGGATCAGGCAACCCACGAGGGTGCATCCTTTTTGCCCGGATGAGGGGTTGAATGGAAAGTGGTGGCTCCCAGGGAGCTACCTATGTATTCCAGGCACTTTCCATTGCACAGTACTTCTGTACTATGGTTGCCAAGTCAGCAAAGTGTAATATGCGACGGCGGTTGATGGCATTGAGGATTCCCTCGTTTGTGCAATTATTGCAGAATACAGAGATCGCGTCTTCGTCGCGGCAATCTTTAATCTTGTTTTTAACAAGGAGGAATCTGTCCCAAAAGTGATGGACTATTTCCTCAGACTGCTGTCATATTTGCATGAGATCGTGTATATATGGGTGCGCGGGTGAGTTTGAATCCAAACCCTGACCCAATTTGGGATCCGGAGTTTGAGAAACTTCCGAGCTTAACAATTCGGGCTTCGGAATATCAACCAATTTTTCAGGTCCGCCATCCGACTCTAGGTTCAGAGGGCGGGGCACGTTGTTCCGCGGACAGGTATCTAGCTCGTTGAGCTTGGAAATCTGAACATAGTTCATCCTCAATATAGAGGAAGAGTTGTTGTATTGCTCCTCTATTACCGCTATCTGATGGGTGATCGGAGGAGATTTGATTTCTCTCTGACCGGGTTTAAGCCCAATCCGATCGTAGTCTGTAGAGACCCCCAAGGCGGCGATGCGATCCAGGAGTTTGTTGAAGGACGACAACTCTGTCTAATCCATCCTTTGGAGTATTCGGAGTCGACACGGAGGCGATTTTCGATGACCCGAGAAGTCATCGTCGTCTCAAAGGCCGAACAGACGGTCATGGTAAAGCCGCCTAGCCGGAGGGTTTGGCCTAAGGCCAGGGCTCCTCTGGAGGTGACATTGTCCTTGATAACAAGGCGAGCCATCAATCCTGTCTTTGACATCACAGCGGAACTCTCAATGAAATCACCAATGTCGGTGTCAAAACCGGCGGATCTCGGGTAGGGGGTCCTGAACTATGCGTCTAAGGTCGATGGTAACAGGAGACGGGGGACACGATGTTTACCCAGGTTTGGGCCCTCTCTATGGAGGTAATACCCTACTTCCTGCTTGATTGATCTTGATGAATATGAGTATTACAAGACTTGATCTACCACGAGATCTTAATGGCTAAAACCCTAGAAGTCTAGCCTATATGATTATGATTGCCTCTACGGACTAAGCCCTCTGGTTTATATAGACACCGGAGGGGGCTAGGGTTGTACAAAGTCAGTTATAGAGAAAAGGAATCTACATATCCGAAGGCCAAGCTTGCCTTCCATGCCAAGGAGAGTCCCATCCGGACACGGGATGAAGTCTTCTGTCTTGTATCTTCATAGCCCAATGCTACGTCTTGAGCTTGCGTTGGTTTTCCTTGAAGAGGAAAGGGTGATGCAGCAATAGTAGCATCAGTATTTCCCTCAGTTTTTGAGAACCAAGGTATCAATCCAGTAGGAGGCTCCTCAAAAGTCCCTTGCACCTACACAAACAAACAAGAATTCGCAACCAACGCGATAAAGGGGTTGTCAATCCCTTCATGACCACTTGCGAAAGTGAGATCTGATAGAGATAATATGATAAGATAAATATATTTTTGGTATTTTATAATATAGATTGGAAAAGTAAATATGAAAATAAAAGTAGATTGAAAGCTTATATAATGAAAGATAGAGCCGGGGGCCATAGGTTTCACTAGTGGCTTCTCTCAAGATAGCATAAGTATTACGGTGGGTGAACAAATTACTGTCGAGCAATTGATAGAAAAGCGAATAATTATGAGATTATCTAGGCATGATCATGTATATAGGCATCACATCCGTGACAAGTAGAACGACTCCTGCCTGCATCTACTACTATTACTCCACACATCGACTGCTATCCAGCATGCATCTAGAGTATTAAGTACATAAAGAACAGAGTAACGCATTAAGAAAGATGACATGATATAGAGGGATAAACTCATGCAATACGATATAAACCCCATCTTTTTATCCTCGATGGCAACAATACAATATGTGCCTTGCTGCCCCTGCTGTCACTAGGAAAGGACACTGCAAGATTGAACCCAAAGCTAAGCACTTCTCCCATTGCAAGAAAGATCAATCTAGTAGGCCAAACCAAACTGATAATTCGAAGAGACTTGCAAAGATAACTTAATCACACATAAAAGAATTCAGAGGAGATTCAAATATTTCTCATAGATAAACTTGATCATAAACCCACAATTCATCGGATCTCGACAAACACACCGTAAAAAGAGTTACAGCAAATAGATCTCCAAGAAGATCGAGGAGAACATGGTATTGAGATCCAAAGAGAGAGAAGAAGCCATCTAGCTAATAACTATGGACCCGAATGTCTGTGGTATACTACTCACAACTCATCGGAGAGGCTATGGTGTTGATGTAGAAGCCCTCCATGGTCGATTCCCCCTCTGGCGGAGCGCCGACGAAGGCTCCAAGATGGGATCTCGCGGATACAGAAGGTTACGGCGGTGGAAATAGTTTTTCGTGGTCGCTTCTGATGTTTTCGGGGTACATGGGTATATATAGGAGGAAGAAGTACGTCGGTGGACGCCCTAGGGGCCCACGAGATAGGGGGGCGCCCAGTAGGGGGGCGCGTCCTCCACCCTCGTGGACGCCTCGGTTGCTTCTTGACTTGCACTCCAAGTCCTCTGGATCACGTTTGTTCCAAAAAGATCGCTCCCGAAGGTTTCATTCTGTTTGGATTCTGTTTGATATTCCTTTTCTTCGAAATATTGAAATAGGCAAAAAAACAACAATATGGGTTGGGCCTCCGGTTAGTAGGGTAGGGCCAAAAATGATATAAAAGTGTAAAATAAAGCCCATAAACATCCAAAACAGGTAATATAATAGCATGGAACAATAAAAAATTATAGATATGTTGGAGACATATCACCCAACAGTGCGGCACACTCTATGTAGTCCGACCGTCCAAGGACCCCTTAATCCAGGACTCCTTCACCCATGGGTAAATTTTTGTCCCATACCCTTACCCTAATAGGGTTTTTACCCACTGGGTACGCGGGTAATGGGTACCCATTGCCATCCCTACTTTGAGAAGGTGATCAAAGCATATGCTTTTATACAGACTTACGGTGAAGCTTGTATTTACAAGAAAGTGAGTGTGTCGAATATCGGGTTCAGGCAAAACCCTTAAGGTTTGAACTCTGGGTGCGCACAAAGACCTACTCCCTACCGATCCATGCCCCAAAACCTCGCCGCGAATCTAGGCTAGCACAATGAACAACACAAGGGACACGAGGTTTATACTGGTTCGGGCCACCGTTGTGGTGTAATACCCTACTCCAGTGTGTGGTGTGGTGGATTGCCTTTGAGGATGATGATGGACAATATAGAGGAAGAACAACCTTGCGAGGGGTGTTCTTGAGCTGGTGCAGTGTTCTACTTGGGAAGGATTCGATCCAATCTCCCTCTACAGTGGTGGCTATCTCTATTTATAGAGGCCTTGGTCCTCATCCCAAATATTGAGCGGGAAGGGAGCCAACAACGGCCATTTTGAAGGGGGACAACTAGTACAAGCTATCCTAACTAAAGTTGGTCTTCGTCTGCCAAAGGCACTGGTGATGACGCCGTCTTGGGCTCCACGATGATCTCTGTCCTGCCGCTCTGCTGGTCTTGGTCTCGTTTCACCGATATGGAAACCATTGCCTGATGTCTCGGTACTCCGCACCTACGCTTGCCCCCTTTGCACCAGAGAGGAAACGAGGACACTGCGCTGGCTGGCGCCCGCCTGGCGCCCACCTGGTCTTGATCGTCATGGCTTGCGTCACGAGCACCTCGCAAGGTACTCCTTACCTTGATCTCTCCGCCTCCTCGCGAGCCTGCCTGGTGAGGCCTCCCCTGAGAAAGCCTTGTGTCGTCCGCCCCACGAGGCTTGGCCCCTCGCGAGGGTCTTGAGTGTTTGTTGATGAAGACGGGCCGTACTGGGCCGCTACTTGAGCCACGCCGCAGGCCGCAGGCAGGCAAGTCTGGGGACCCCCGTTCCTGGAACGCCGACAGTAGCCCCCGGGCCCAAGGCGCACTCGGGCTTGGCTTAGCAGCGAAGCCAAAGGGCAAGTGCAGAGCGCCGCGGGCGCCAACAGCCTGCGGCCTTGGGCGACGTGTGGCGACTTATGGGACGTGGGCGTCTCCGCTTCCCCATGCTGCCTCGGCAACTGCACGATTTGACGAGTCACTGCTGCATGCAAAAAGAGTCATCATTACCTGTGATCGTTGTGGCCGGCGGTTGGCCTCCCTTGGGCTACAAATGTGGAGGGACGCAAGCCCCCGCTGCACATCTCCCCTCTTCCCGCCTGCTTCTTCTTCCTCCTTGCTCCAGTTGCTTTCCGTGCCCCATGGCGCCCATGAAGAGGTTCTCGGCCGCGGAAAATGGGAAGGCTCGCCAAGAAGGGCCTGGCTCCCCTCCGCCCAAGCACGGTCGAGGTCGTCCCCATAAGCACCCCGCGACTCCCGCAGCGGCTCCTCGTGGCCGCGGTGGTGTTCCTTCGTGCGGTGATGGCCGCCTGGTCGGCGGAGGAAGACGCGCCATGGCTGCGCGGCCTCCTCGGCCACGCTTTCACTCGGCAGAGGTTCCACCAGAGTTTGTCGTGTGGTCGGCAAATCCGGTCGGCAACTGGCTCCAGCTCCCCCGCTTCTTTGCCGGCAAACTACCGGCCGACGGCCCTGGAGGGCTCTGGCTGCAGGCGGACGGCTACTGCAGCAGGGCTTCCTGGGTAGCGATGGAGATCTTCATCGCCGGGAACATGGCCCTGGCTCACGGCTGGCAGACGTTTGCCCACGCGTGTGGCCTGGGCCGGTGGTGCACCCTCCACTTCAAGTTCGACGGCGACGCGACCCTCTATGTGAGGGTGTTCGGAGAAGACGGCCGCCGTGTTGGGTGCTGCCCCGAAGTCGATGACAGCGACGAGGTGCTTGGCCTTGGTGACGACCGTGACAAGGGCGAAGGAAAAACCGCCCCTGGCGGTGTCCGCAGCTTGCCGAGCTTCAGCTGCTCCCCCTTCGGTGACAGCTCCTCCAGCGGTGGCCGCGATCAGCCACCACGTCGATGTGCCCGCTTCGAGGGCGGTAGCGGGTTGTCCCACCGCCGTGCCCCAATGAAGCACGAGGCGGAGTCTGACTGAGCTCAGGAGGACGGTGTGGATCCCTCCTCGCGAGCTGTCGCAGGTCGCGCGCCGTTTTTATTTTGTTTTCCTCCTTTTGCTGCATTGACAGAGAGAAATATGGAGCCCCGTGGGGGCGTGCAATAGACTATGGTTCCCTAATTATCATGCTATTTTTATCATCCTTGTGCTATGTTATGGTGTTGCGGTTATGTGCTTGCGCGTAGGAACAACTTAGCTCGGGATGTTCACCGTAGTTTTCGCCTCGCAAGGTACCTGCTTGAGGCCTCGCCGGGAGTCTTAAAGTCTGCAGAGATCAGTCGGGAGAATAGTTTTCGAACCTTTGTCGCGAGGGTGGCGAGCTTAGGTCCGGCGCTTCGTGTCGCGATGCCCGTGGGGCATGGATCGGGGGGGGGGGTGCTCCCACCAAGAACTTGAGCAAGGGAGCCTGGCGAAAACCAGGTGAAGAAGGGCTCACGAGGGCACCCGCGCAGCCCCCACACGAGGCTTAGAGAGAGAGAGCACGCGCAGGGTAAAAGCCAAAGACAGAGAACAGGGGCAAAGGACAACAAACAACACCAGAAGCAACTCCAATAAAAGTCCAAACAATGGAGAACAAGCCAACTGCGGAAAGCAAATGAAAAGCCGCGTCCGGCACCTAGTATAGTCTTCGACGTCTTCTCACCAGCGCGGAGCTAAGTGTTGCCACTGGGCGTGGGCAGGAGGCCCCGAGGCCCAAGGGCGGCACTCCGGAGACTCCAGGGCGTGTACAGCCCCAACTCATTATTACGTGAGAGTGTCACGGGCTGGGAGCTTCATAGGCACTAGGCCTTCTTCACATGCACCGGGCCTTCTTCACATGCACCGCGCCTTTCTTGGGGCGGCGAGCTTCACAGGCACCGGGCCTTCTTCACATGCATCGGGCCTTTCTTGGGGCGGCGAGCTTCACAGGCACCGGGCCTTCTTCACAAGCATCGGGCCTTTCTTCAAGGGTAGAACCTCCGGAGGTGCTGAATGTTCCACGCTTTTGGAATGGGCACCCCTTCGTGGGTCTCCAAGCGCGCGGCGCCAGGTCTGGAAACATGAACAACCTTGATCGGGCCCTCCCACATGGGCGAGAGCTTGTGCAGCCCTCCCTGGAGAGCACCTGATACGTCCATTTTGCATCATGCTTTTATATCGATATTTATTGCATTATGGGCTGTTATTACATATTTTATCTCAGTACTTATGGCCATTCTCTCTTATTTTACAAGGTTTACCATGAAGAGGGGGAATGTCGGCAGCTGGAATTCTGGCTGGAAAATGAGCAAATATTGGAAACCTATTCTGCACAGCTCCAAAAATCATGAAACTCCATGGAAGTCAGTTTTGGAATTAATAAGAATTATTGAGTGAAGAAAGCATGAGAGGGGGCCCACACCCTGGTCAGGAGAGTGGGGGGCGCGCCCACCCCTACTGGGTGCGCCCCCTATCTCCTGGGCCCCCTGGTGGCCCTCCGATGTCCATCTTCTGCTATATGAAGTCTTTTACCCTGAAGAAAAATCAGAGGCAATCTTACGGGATGAAACTCCACCGCCACAAAGCGGAACCTTGACGGAACCAATCTAGGGCTCCGGCAGAGCTGTTCTACCGGGGAAACTTCCCTCAGGGAGGGGGAAATCATCACCATCATCATCACCAACGATCCTCTCATCGGGAGGGGGTCAATCTCCATCAACATATTCACCAGCACCATCTCCTCTCAAACCTTAGTTCATCTCTTGTACCTGTGGGTTGCTAGTAGTGTTGATTACTCCTTGTAGTTGATGCTAATTGGTTTATTTGGTGGAAGATCATATGTTCAGATCCTTAATGCATATTATTACTCCTCTGATTATGAACATGAATATGCTTTGTGAGTAGTTACATTTGTTCCTGAGTACATGGGTGAAGTCTTGCTATTAGTAGTCATGTGAATTTGGTATTCGTTCGATATTTTGATGAGATGTATGTTGTCTCACCTCTAGTGATGTTATGTGAACGTCGACTACGTGACACTTCACCATTATTTGGGCCTAGAGGGAGGCATTGGGAAGTAATAAGTAGATGATGGGTTGCTAGAGTGACAGAAGCTTAAACCCTAGTTTATGCGTTGCTTCGTAAGGGGCTGATTTGGATCCATATGTCTAATGTTGTGGTTAGGTTTACCTTAATACTTCTTTTGTAGTTGTAGATGCTTGCAATAGGGGTTAATCATAAGTGGGTTGCTTGTCCAAGTAAGGGCAGTACCCAAGCACCGGTCCACCCACATATCAAATTATCAAAGTACCAAATGCGAATCATATGAGCGTGATGAAAACTGGCTTGATGATAATTCCCATGTGTCCTCGGGAGCTCTTTTTCCATTATAAGAAATTGTCCAGGCTTGTCCTTTGCTACAAAAAGGATTTTGCCACCTTGCTGCACTTTATTTACTTTCATTGCTTGTTACTCGTTAAAATGTATCTTATCACAAAACTATCTGTTACCTACAATTTCAGTGCTTGCAGAGAAAACCTTACTGAAAACCGCTTGTCATTTCCTTCTGCTCCTCGTTGGGTTCGACACTCTTACTTATCCGAAGGACTACGATAGATCCCCTACACTTGTGGATCATCAAGACTCTTTTATAGCGCCGTTGCCGGGGAGTGAAGCGCCTTTGGTGAGTGGAACTTGGTAAGGAAACATTTATATAGTGTGCTGAAATTTTCTGTCACTTGTTACTATGGAAACTAATCCTTTGAGGGGCTTTTTCGGGGTATCTTCACCCTGACCAGAAGAGCAAAGAGTTGCTCCTCAACCTACTGAAACTACTGAAAATATTTACTTTGATATTCCTTCGGGTATGATAGAGAAACTGCTAGCTAATCCCTTTGCAGGAGATGGAACATTGCATCTCGGTTTACACCTTATCTTTGTGTATGAAGTTTGTGGATTATTTAAGCTTGCAGGTATTCCCGATGATGTTGTCAAAAGGAAGGTCTTCCCTTTATCTTTGAAGGGAGATGCATTGACATGGTATAGGCTATGTGATGATACAGGGTCTTGGAATTATAAACGATTGAAGTTGGAATTTCACCAGAAGTTCTATCCTATGCATCTTGTTCATCGTGATAGTAATTACATATATAATTTCTAGCCTCGTGAAGGAGAAAGCATCGCTCAAGCTTGGGGAGGCTTAAGTCAATTTTATATTCATGCCCCAATCATGAGCTCTCCAGAAAAATGATTATTCAAAAAATTTATGCTCGGCTTTCTCCCAATGATCGCAACATGCTCGATACTTCCTGCGCTGGTTCTTATATGTTGAAGACTATTGAATTCAAATGGGATTTATTGGAAAGAATTAAATGCAACTCTGAAGATTGGGGTTCCGACGATGGTAAGGAGTCAGGTATAACACCTAAGTTTGATTGTGTTAAATCTTTTATGGATACCGATGTTTTTCGTGGATTTAGCGCTAAGTCTGGACTTGACTCTGAGATAGTAGCTTCTTTTTGTGAATCCTTTGCTACTCACGTTGATCTCCCTAAGGAGAAGTGGTTTAAATATAATCCTCCCATTGAAGTAAAGGTAGTTGCACCTATTACAGTTGAAGAAAAGACTGTCACTTATAATGATCCAATTGTTCCTACTACTTATGTTGAGAAACCCCCTTTTCATGTTAGGATAAAGGATCATGCTAAAACTTTGACTGTTGTTCGTAAGAGTAATACTAGAACTTTTACACCTCCTGAGCAAATCAAAGTTGAACCTAGTATTGCTATGGTTAAAGATCTCTTGGATGATAATTTAGATGGGCATGTTATTTATTTCTATGGTGAGACTGCTAATATTGTTAGACCAGATGCTAAGATACATAGACCGGTTGTAGGCATGCCTGTTATTTCTGTTAAAATAGGAGATCATTGTTATCATGGCTTATGTGATATGGGTGCTAGTGCTAGTGCAATACCCTATGACTTATATAAAGAAATTATGCATGATATTGCACCCGCTAAAATAGAAGATATTGATGTTACCATTAAGCTTGCTAATAGGGACACCATTAAACCAGTTGGGATTGTTAGAGATGTTGAAGTCTTGTGTGGGAAAGTTAAATATCCTGCTGATTTTCTTGTTCTTTGTTCCCCACTAGATGACTTTTGTCCCATTATTTTTAGTAGACCCTTCTTGAATACTGTTAATGCTAGGAGTGATTGCAAAAAGGATATTGTTGAAATTGGCTTAGGGGATATGTCTCATGAGTTTAATTTTGCTAAGTTTTGTAGGCAACCCCGTGATAAAGAATCACCTAGTAAGGATGAAATTATTGGTCTTGCTTCTATTGTCGTGCCTCCTACTGATCCGTTAGAACAATATTTGCTAGACCATGAAAATGATATGTTTATGAATGAAAGAAGGGAAACAGATAAAGTGTTCCTTCAACAGGAACCTATTCTAAAACACAACCTACCCATTGAAATTCTAGGGGATCCCCCTCCACCCAATGGTGATCCCGTGTTTGAACTCAAACCATTACATGATAATCTTAAGTATGCATATCTTGATGAAAAGAAAATATATCCTGTTACTATTAGTGCTAACCTTTCAGAGCAAGAAGAAGACAGATTATTGAAAACTCTGAAGAAGCACCGTGCTGCTATTGGATATACTCTGGATGATCTTAAGGGCATTAGTACCACTCTATGCCAACACAAAATAAATGTGGAGGAATATGCCAAACCAGTTAGAGATCCTCAACAACGGTTGAATCCTAAGATGAAAGAAGTGGTAAGAAAGGAGATACTAAAGCTCCTTGAGGCAGGTATAATGTATCCCGTTGCTGATAGTGATTGGGTAAGCCATGTCCATTGTGTTCCTAAAAAGGGAGGTATTACCGTCATTCCTAATGATAAAGATGAATTGATCCCGCAAAGAATTATTACAGGTTATAGGATGGTAATTGATTTCCTTTAAATAAAGCCATTAAGAAAGATCATCACCTTTTACCTTTTATTGATCAAATGATAGAAAGACTATACAAACACACACATTTTTGCTTTCTAGATGGTTATTCTGATTTCTCTCAAATACATGTGTCAGTGAAGGATCAATCAAAAACTACTTTTACTTGCCCTTTCGGTACTTTTGCTTATAGACGTATGCCTTTTGGTTTATGTAATGCACCTGCTACCTTTCGAAGATGCATGGTGGCTATATTCTCTGACTTTTGGGAAAAGATTTGTGAGGTATTCATGGATGATTTCTCCGTTTATGGATCCTCTTTTGATGATTGCTTGAGAAACCTTGATTGAGTTTTGCAGAGATGTGAAGACACTAGTCTCGTGTTGAATTGGGAAAAGTGCCACTTTATGGTTAATGAAGGAATTGTCTTGGGGCATAAGATTTCTGAGAGAGGTATTGAAGTTGATAAAGCTAAAGTTGATGCTATTGAAAAGATGCCATGTCCCAAGGACATAAAAGGTATAAGAAGTTTCCTTGGTAATGCCGGTTTTTATAGGAGGTTCATTAAGGACTTTTCTAACATCTCTAGGCCTCTGACTAATTTATTGCAAAAAGATATTCCTTTTGTCTTTGATGATGATTGTGTAGAAGCATTTGAAATACTTAAGAAAGCTTTGATCACTGCACCTATTGTTCAGCCACCTGATTGGAATTTACCTTTTGAAATTATGTGTGATGCTAGTGATTATGTTGTAGGTGTTGTTCTAGGGCAAAGAGTTGATAAGAAATTGAATGTTATCTAGTATGATAGTAAAACTCTTGATACTTCCCAGAGAAATTATGCTACTACCGAAAAAGAATTCTTAGCAGTTGTGTTTGCATGTGATAAGTTTAGACCTTATATTGTTGATTCCAAAGTTACTATTCACACTGATCATGCTGCTATTAAATATCTTATGGAAAAAAAGATGCTAAGCCTAGACTTATTAGATGGGTTCTCTTGCTCCAAGAATTTGATTTTCATATTATTGATCAAGGGAGCTGAGAACCCCATTGCAGACAACTTGTCTAGGTTAGAGAATATTCTTGATGACCCACTACCTATTGATGATAGCTTTCCCGATGAACAATTAGCGGTAATTACTGCTTCTCGTACTGCTCCTTGGTATGCTAATTATGCTAATTACATTGCTGCTAAATTTATACCACCTAGTTTCACATACCAGCAATGAAAGAGTTCTTTTATGATTTAAGACATTACTTCTGGGATGACCCACACCTGCATAAAGGAGTAGATGGTGTTATTAGATGTTGTGTACCTGAGCATGAACAGGAACATATCCTATGCAAGTGTCATTCTAAATCATATGGAGGACACCACGCTGGAGATAGAACTGCACATAAGGTATTGCAATCTTGTTTTTATTGGCCTACTCTCTTCAAAGATGCTCGTAAGTTTGTATTGTCTTGTGATGAATGTCAAAGAATTGGTAATATTAGTAGACGTCAAGAAATGCCTATGAATTATTCTCTTGTTATTGAACAGTTTGATGTTTGGGGCTTTGACTATATGGGACCTTTTCCTGCCTCTAATGGTTATACACATATTTTAGTTGTTGTTGATTACATTACTAAGTGGGTAGAAGCTATTCCAACTAGTAGTGCCGATCATAACACTTCTATTAAAATTTTCAAAGAAGTTATTTTCCCGAGGTTTGGAGTCCCTACATATCTTATGACTGATGGTGGTTCACATTTTATTCATGGTGCTTTCCATAAGATGATTGCTAAGTATGATGTTGATTATAGAATCGCATCTCCTTATCACCCGTAGTCTAGTGGTCAAGTAGAGTTGAGAAACAGAGAGCTCAAATTAATTTTGCAAAAGACTATGAATAGATCTAGAAAGAACTGGTCCAAAAAACTTGATGATGCATTATGGGCCTATAGAACTGCATATAAAAATCCTATTGGTATGTCTCCGTATAAGATGGTTTATGGAAAAGCATGTCACTTACCTCTTGAACTTGAACATAAAGCGTACTGGGCTATTAAAGAGCTCAATTAGGACTTCAAACTTGCCGGTGAGAAGAGGTTATTTGATATTAGCTCACTTGATGAATGGAGAACCCAAGCCTATGAGAATGCCAAGCTATTCAAAGAAAAAGTCAAACGCTGGCATGACAAAAGGATACAAAAGAGAAAATTCAACTTAGGTGATTATGTGTTATTATTCAACTCTCGTTTAAGATTTTTTGCAGGAAAACTTCTCTCTAAATGGGAAGGTCCTTACGTTATCGAGGAGGTCTATCGTTCCGGTGCCATAAAAATCAACAACTTCAAAGGCACAAGTCCGAGGGTGGTGAACGGTCAAAGAATTAAACATCATATCTCAGGTAATCCTATCAATGTTGAAACTAATATTATTGAGACCGTAACCCCGGAGGAATACATAAGGGACACTTTCAGAACGTTCCATACTCTGAAAAGGAATAGGTATGTGGTAAGGTAAGTAAATTGACTCCAAAACAATTCTAATGGCAATTTTTATCTTGGAAAGAAAGAACTAGTCAGGGAAGGACACGAGGCCTCCATGAGGGTGGAGGGTGCGCTCACCCTTCCTGGGCACGCCCCCTGTCTCGTGGCCACCTCGTGTGCCTCCTGGACTCCGTGTTCTTGCACGTTACGTATTTTTGTTGGTAAAAATTCATTATATAATCTCCCGAAGGGTTTGACCACAGTATAACGCAATTACCCTCTGTTTTCGTTTCGAGCTGTTTCTGTTATAGATCTAGAGCAATATGTCGTCTCAGGATTCGGAAGGGGAGAGCTACATGGTTGATTAGCTTATAGACCCGAAGGTCTACGGGGACTTGGGGCATGGTGGCTGGACCACTAAAGATGAGGAAGACTATGAGCCTAAGGGAAAGTAGGAGAAGAGTTCAGACGAAGACGAAGCCCCATTACCTCAACCTGGGGACATGCATGTGGAGTTTAAAAAGTCAAGCCTCCCTGATAGAGCAAAGAAGCCAAAGATCGAGTTTATCCCTTTTCGTCTCTTGCAGGAAAATAAACAGGAATTATGCAAAAGAATATTAAGTCTTGAGCAGGAGATCGATGACCTAAAGGAGCAAAATACTATACTCAAGCGTAAATTGAGGAAGAAGCCTACACCATCAACAACTCCTGCTTCACCAACTATGAAGAAGGAGACATAATACATGGGTATGGGCACTCCCCTTGGCAACTGCCAAGCTTGGGGGAGGTGCCCCGGTATCATATCACCATCACACTCCTATCTTTACCGTTTTACCTAGTTCAACCCTTTTAGTAATATCTTGATCTAGTAGATTGAAGTTTTAATATCAATTAGTTTTTGAGTTTTGCGTTGTGATCTCTTTATGTAATCGAATCCATGAGCTATCTATAATAAAGATTAGTGTTGAGTCAAGGGCTTTGCTATCTTGCTATGATCTTGAGGAAGTAGAAATAATAAAAAGAATAAAAGAGTTCATTTTGATCTTATGGAAAGTAATGACTTCACACATAGAAAGTATGAGGTATAAAAGTTGTTGAGAGTTGACAAACGTAGTTTTGGTCATCATTGCAATTAATAGGAAGTAATAAGGAAAGAGAGGTTTTCACATGCAAATATACTATCTTGGACATCTTTTATGATTGTGAGCACTCATTAAGTATGACATGCTAAAAGAGTTGATATTGGACAAGGAAGACAATGTAATGGTTTATATTTTCTCACATCTCAGTTAAAGTATGTTGTCATTGATCCTCCCAACATGTTGAGCTTGCCTTTCCCCCTCATGCTAGCCAAATTCCTTGCACCAAGTAGAGATACTACTTGTGCTTCCAAATATCCTTATACCCAGTTTTTGCCATGAGAGTCCACCATACCTACCTATGGATTGAGTAAGATCCTTCAAGTAAGTTTTCATCAGTGCAAGCAATAAAAATTGCTCTCTAAATATATATGATCTATTAGTGTGAAGAAAATAAGCTTTATACGATCTCGTTATGGAAGCAATAAAAGCGACGGACTGCATAATAAAGGTCCATATACAAGTGGCAATATAAAGTGACGTTCTTTTGCATTAAGATTTTGTGCATCCAACCCTAAAAGCACATGACAACCTCTGCTTTCCTCTCTGAAGGTCCTGTCTTTTACTTTATGTTTTTACTTTATGCTTGAGTCAAGGTGATATCCACCTTTCCCTTTTATTTTTATCCTTTGGCAAGCCCCTCGTGTTTGAAAGATCCTGATATATATATCCAATTGGATGTAAGTTAGCATGAACTATTATTGTTGACATCACCCAAAGGTGAATACATTGGGAGGCAACACAATAAGCCCCTATCTTTCTCGGTGTCCAATTAAAACTCCATAACCACAAGTATTGTGTGAGTGTTAACAATTGTAGAAGACTATATGATAGTTGAGTATGTGGACTTGCTAAAAATACTCTACTCTTGACTCTTTCTGATGTTATGATAAATTGCAATTGCTTCAATGACTGAGATTATAGTTTGTTAGTTCTCAATGAAGTTTTTGAACCATACTTGACATTGTGAATTGATTGTTACTTGAGCATAAGAAATCATATGACAAAATCTATATATGTTGCTGTTATAAGAATGATCATGATGCCCTCATGTCCGTATTTTTTTTATCGACACCTCTATCTCTAAACATGTGGACATATTTTTCAATTTCGGCTTCCGCTTGAGGACAAGCGAGGTCTAAGCTTGGGGGAGTTGATACATCCATTTTGCATCATGCTTTTATATCAATATTTATTGCATTATGGGCTGTTAGTACATATTTTATCTCAGTACTTATGGCCATTCTCTCTTATTTTACAAGGTTTACCATGAAGAGGAGGCATGCCGACAGCTGGAATTCTAGATGGAAAAGGAGCAAATATTGGAAACCTATTCTGCACAGCTCCAAAAATCATGAAACTCCACGGAAGTCAGTTTTGGAATTAATAAGAATTATTCAGTGAAGAAAGCACCAGAGGGGGCCCACACCCTGGCCAGGAGGGTGGGGGGCACGCCCACCCCTACTGGGCGCGCCCCCTGTCTCCTGGGCCCCCTGGTGGCCCTCCGATGCCCATATTCTGCTATATGAAGGCTTTTACCCTGGAAAAAATCAGAGGCAAGCTTACGGGATGACACTCCGCCGCCACGAAGCGGAACCTTGGCAGAACCAATCTAGGGCTCCAGCAGAGCTGTTCTACCGGGAAAACTTCCCTCCGGGAGGGGGAAATCATCACCATTGTCATCACCAACGATCCTCTCATCGGGAGGGGGTCAATCTCCGTCAACATCTTCACCAGCACCATCTCCTCTCAAACCCTAGTTCATCTCTTGTATCCAATCTTGTAGCCAAAACCACAA
Organism: Triticum dicoccoides; assembly: GCF_002162155.2. NCBI lineage: Eukaryota > Viridiplantae > Streptophyta > Magnoliopsida > Poales > Poaceae > Triticum > Triticum dicoccoides. Next base: position 134,458,720 of record NC_041385.1, read on the forward strand.
ATTGATACCTGTGGGTTGCTATGAGTGTTGATTACTCCTTGTAGTTGATGCTAATTGGTTTATTTGGTGGAAAATCATATGTTCGGATCCTTAATGCATATTATTACTCCTCTGATTATGAACATGAATATGCTTTGTGAGTAGTTACGTTTGTTCCTGAGGACATGGGTGAAGTCTTGCTATTAGTAGTCATGTGAATTTGGTATTCGTTCGATATTTTGGTGAGATGTATGTTGTCTCTCCTCTAGTGGTGTTATGTGAACGTCGACTACATGACACTTCACCATTATTTGGGCCTAGAGGGAGGCATTGGGAAGTAATAAGTAGATGATGGGTTGCTAGAGTGACAGAAGCTTAAACCCTAGTTTATGCGTTGCTTCGTAAGGGGCTAATTTGGATCCATATGTCTAGTGTTGTGGTTAGGTTTACCTTAATACTTCTTTTGTAGTTGCGGATGCTTGCAATAGCGGTTAATCATAAGTGGGTTTCTTGTCCAAGTAAGGGCAGTACCCAAGAACCGGTCCACCCACATATCAAATTATCAAAGTACCGAACGCGAATCATATGAGCGTGATGAAAACTAGCTTGACGATAATTCCCATGTGTCCTCGGGAGTTCTTTTCTCATTATAAGAAATTGTCCAAGCTTGTCCTTTGCTACAAAAAGATTGAGCCACCTTGCTGCACTTTATTTACTTTCATTGCTTGTTACTCGTTACAATTTATCATATCACAAAACTATCTGTTACCTACAATTCCAGCGCTTGCAGAGAAAACCTTACTGAAAACCGCTTGTCATTTCCTTCTGCTCCTCGTTGGGTTCGACACTATCGAAAGGACTACGATAGATCCCCTACACTTGTGGGTCATCAGCACCCGCCTGAGCACGAGGTCACCTACATCAAGAGTCCTGGGGCGGATGTTGCGGCAGTGGTATCGCCGCAGCGCCTGCTGGTATCTTGCTACTCGTAGCACGGCCTCCCGATGGTGTTCCTCCCCCAGCACGAGGTCCATCCCCCACATGGCATCCTGTTGTGCTTCATCAAACGCTAGGACCCACGTGGAGCGATGCCGGACCTCGTGAGGGAGGACCGCCTCTGCTCCGTAGACGAGGAAGAACGGGGTCTCGCCAGTTGACTTGGTGGTGGTAGTGCAGATGGACCACAACACAGACTGGAGCTCATCGTACCAGCCCCTGCCACGGGCCTCCATCTTCTTCTTGAAGGTCCTGGTCTTGAGGCCTTTCAGGACCTCTGCGTTGGCGCGTTCGACCTAGCCGTTACTCCTGGGGTGTGCCACCGAAGCGTAGCATATCTGCGTTCCAAGGTTAGCACAATATGTTTTGAAGAGGTTGCTCGTGAACTGCGAACGGTTGTTGGTGATGATGCGATTAGGGACCCCGAATCGGCTCACGAGGCCCTTGATGAATTTGACTGCAGAACCAACCGGGATGGTGCGGACGGCCTCCACTTCCGCCCACTTGGTGAACTTGTCGATGGCGACGTAGAGGTAGAGGTAGCCCCCAGGCACTCGAGGAAACGGCATCAGGTAGAGTCCTCTTGCATCCAAGATGGAGAGCTCTACCGGAATTCCCTTGGATGCAGTAGGCCGTGGGGGATGCCGTTTCCTCATCCGCGTCCTCCTCCTTTTCTGGTAGAGTCCCTTGCATCAGGTAGTCCTTGCATTCCGTAGTCCAGCATCCCTCCTGAGGCTCTAGCGCTAGGAGCAAGCGTGCTCCCGAGGTTGGGCCACAGGTCGGGGCTCCTATGGCAGGTGGTTGAGGGAGTTCTTCCCGAGGTTGCGATGTGCTCGATAGTGACGGTACTGCCAAAGGCTTGAAGATCCGTTCCTCAAAAACGCCAGGTTCCTGAGGCAGCCGCCTGGAGGCCCTCCTGGCGATGTCATTAGCCTCTTGGTTGGTGCCGCGGGGCACATGCTGCAACTCCATCCCCCAAAATTGATTTTCCATCCTGCGCACCTCCGCAAGATACGCCTCCATGTGCTTGTCCTTTGGCTCGTACACTTTGTTGGAGAAGTTGACAAGGAGCTATGAGTCACCCTTGATGATGAGGTGCTTCACCCCCAGTGCTGTTGCAGCCTTTAAGCCTGCTATGAGGCCTTCGTATTCTGCTATGTTGTTGGAGACATTCTCACCATGCTAGAAACAGAGCTGCGCAGGTAATATAGCTTGTCCTGAGTGGGGGATATAAGCAATGCGCCAGCCCCCGCGCCATGTCGCAAGAATGCCCCATCGAAGTACATGACCCAGCCATCCGGTGCCTCGCTTCCCGAGGAGAGTGGCCGATCTTCACCTGCTTCAAGCCCTGGCGCCTCTGTCCATTCTGCCACAAAATCTGCAAGTGTGGCTCTCTTGATGACCCTGGTCGTGCTAAATTCCAACTGAAATGCTTGCAGCTCAATGTTCCATTCGGCGACTCTTCCAGCGGAATTGGGGCTCCGGAGCACCCTTTCCAACGGGTAGGCCAAGACGACCTTGATGGGGTGACCTTGAAAGTAATGTCGCAACTTACGCAAGGCCACCAATAGTGCAAGCAAGAGCTTCTGAGGCATGGGGTATCGCGCCCTAGCATCCCGCAACACCGTGCTGACGAAGTACACCGGATGCTCGACGAGGGTGGGTGTGCTGACGAAGCCCGTACCCTCGGAGAGCTAGGCACTTCCTGAGACGTCAGAGCCCCTAGCACCTGGCTGCCTAGTGAGGCCCCTTCAGCCCTGGGGGCGTCTTCCTGTTGAGGCGGGTCTCCATCTGCCGAGTCCGTGCACTACAAAAAAAAGACACATCCATGACATTTTGGGCCGAACGAATTTTTTTCTGTCATACATATGACACTTCTATGACGATAGTTGTGACAAAACCCGGTATCATCATAGATGTGGTGGGCTCCTACTTCTATGACAAAAAATCATGACAGAAAATGGGCTTTTCATCCTGGGTGGGCCGGAGACGCAGCTGCATGACATTCTTTGGGCCGTCCATGACGGAAAAAACTGTGGTAGAAGCGAGGGCGAGGAAAATTTCGGGGAGTTCCCGGTTACGGTGGGTGGTCGGGGGCCGAGCGATGCGTGTTTCTCTCGTACACGTACGCGCGTGTGTGCGAGGCGTTGGCTCTAACTGAACCCAAGCGAGGCGTTGGGCTCTAACTGAACCCGAGCGATTGCACTGCAGGCTACGCGTTATTGAACCCGAGCGATCCATTCCTTCGCTACTGCTGCTAACTGAAGCCGATCGATGCTGCCTCTCTGGATG
>NC_041385.1:134462210-134508800 GCF_002162155.2 Triticum dicoccoides
AGTGGATGAACGGGACCTGTGGCGTTGCCTGTGGATGAACAGGACCCCGATCGATCTAGCCGGTTGGGGCTGGATGAACAGGACCCAATGGAGGGCTAGATGAACAGGACGACCCCGTGAAGGGCTGGATGAACAGTAGACGATGGAGGGGTGGATGAACATTACCCGGGGAGGGGTGGTTGAACAGGAGCCCGTGGAGAAGGGTGGTTGAACAGTGGATGGTGGAGTAGCGCGCAGTGCAGGCTGGATGAACAGGAGTCCATGGATGAACAGTCGCAGGTGGAGGCTGGAGGAGGTCGACGGTGGATGAACAATAGCCCGTGGAGGCTGGAGGAGGTCAATGGTGGAGATGAACAGTATCCCGTGGAGTCCCGTTTTGCGGTACGCCACACCCCTCCCGATGAACAGGACCCCCGTTTCGACCGTAGCGCTCCAACACAAGTCCGTTTCGTCCGTTTTGCGGTACGCCACACCCCTCCCAATCAATAGGACCCCCGTTTCGACCGTAGGAGGTCCGTTTCCTCCGTTTTGCGGTATGCCACACCCCTCCCGATGAACAGGATCCCGTTTCGAACGTGGCCAGTCGAACACAAGGCCATTTCCTCTGTTCTATGGTACGCCAGGCCTCGTTTCCATCGCATGTTTCGTCCAAGCCCTCCCGATGAACACGACCATGCATTACGTTCTGACCCAGCCGGTTGGCTCCCCATGAGCACGACGACGGTGTTGTTTCTCCGTTCCGACCCAGCCATGTACATGAGCCCTGGCCGTACATATATATGCGTGAGTAGGCGTCCGAGACCCCGCCTGTATGTACGTACGTGGTCGTATTTTCTTTCTTGCACCCTGGCCGTTGTACGTACGTGTACATGCTACGTGCGCGCCTCTACTATGACACGTGCGCGCCTCTACCGACCAGTATGTACGTACACGTTCGCGGCCAGAATGACAACGCTACGTACGCTTCGACCAGGTGGGTCCCGACTGTCAGGCACTTCCTTGCGTGCGAAGATGTAGCTGGTGGGTCCCAGCAGTCAGGGGGCGAATCGTTTTTTTTTTTTTTGCCCGGACGCACTTCCTTGCGTGCGAAGGTGTAGTGGGTCCCAGCAGTCAGGGGGGAAACGTTTTTTTCACGAAATACGGTGGCCCGTCTGGTGGGTCCCCGTTGTCAGGTGGAGGAATAATTCTTTTGCGTGTAATAAGGAGGCACTTCCTTGCGGCTGCCATGGACCCAGCTGTCAGCCTCTCCACGTACAGTCCACGTCCGATGGAAGTCGTTCCTTGACCACGTTGACCACGCCGCGCCTAGAGCACCAGGGCGGTGGACGATGACGTGGAGCCGGGGAAGACGCGGCAGTGGATGCCCACGCGGAGAGAAGTACAAGGGTCCACTGGTTCGCTGTAGTGTGAGGCTGCCATCGCCGCAGGGCCTGGCTAGCGGTGGGAGTAGTAGGGGCGATGAGGCCTCAACGGCAGCACAGCCAGCCACTGGAGGCAGGAGCAGGCGATCTTCCCGGCGCTGGTTTGGGAGGTTAGTACAAGAAGAGCAGCGATTGAAGAAGTAGAAGGACCGTTTGATTCAAATCCAACGGTTACTGCTGCTAGAATCGTTTGTTGACTAAGTTGACAAGCCCTGCGTACGCGTCAACTTAGTAGGCCCACAGGTCAGCCTCCCAACCGGTGCGCCCCAGATGTCAGTGGGAGGAATCATTTTTTTCGCGTAATAAGGAGGCAGTTGATTGCATGCGGCCAGGCCAGCGGAGGGAGTAGGGTGGGCCGGGGAAGCCTGCGCGGCATCACAGCGGGCCACAAGAGGAGGGAGCAGGCAGTCCCGCCGATGCTAGTTTAGGCGGGTGGAGGAGGAAGATCAGAGATTGAAGAAGCACGTCGGCCGTTGGATGGACATCCAACAGTCACTGCTGCTAGAATTGTGTGTTCACTGACAAAGCCTTGCGTAAACAAGTCAACCTCGAAATCTGTGGCGTGTACAGCCCATTTGCTATATTTTTATATTTTTTACTCATTTTCTAATTCATATGGAATTTATTGCAGCCCTTTTTCCATTTTTAGAATTGCTGGCCATTTTCTGGTCAGTACCAGGGTCAAAGAATTAACTAAATATGTGGGAAATTTTGAAAATTCGCAAATTTTTGCTGGGGAACGAAATATTCTTAATGCAAAAATTAATAGCCATACTAAAACAAATTAAAAAATAAATTAGTACTATGTCATGTTAAATCCAATGAAATACGTATAAGATATCAGTGAAGAACAAAAACAAAAAAAGAAACTAATATCCCATTTGCTATAGTTTTTTTCGAATTTTCAACCCCTTTTGATATTACTTTTAACAGACATTGACCATACTCTTCGGCCACGCCAGAATGCATCCCTCCTCGTCTTGAAAGATTTGCAGCCCAGTAATTCAGAGAAAACAAATAGGCCTAGCTTGGGTATTCGTTAAAAAGAAATACTGGGCTACCTATTTTCCCAAAGAACTGGTGCATGAGCATTTAGCTTTATTTATTTATTTACTTATTTATGTTTAGGGGACCATGAGCATGTACCTGGGCCGGATTCATGTGAGAGCCTCCCTTCCAGTTAATTATGGGCTTCTCTATTGGGCCTTCATCAGTGGGTTGCATGTTATCAACAAGTGGAAAATGTGTTCCGTACGAAAAATAGTATGAGCTACGTACGGTATGGGGCACTAACCATGCAACGACTTCCAAAACATTGTGTTTGTCGTTCTAACAACACATTTATTCAACCAATAGACGAAATATACTACTGATTGTACATTGAAAACAGCAGCAGCAGCAACCAGGGCTGGGGGTGCAACAGAAACAGTAAGCAGGCCAGAAGAGTGAAGACGCAGCTCTCTCTTCGAAACCAAACATCAGCCATCATTACAAAAGGGCTACCAAAAAAGAACAAGTGTATGCATCAAACTAAATAAAGATCCTACTACACCAAGTGTACGCATCTAACTAACTGGCTCAGTTAGACGTTACTATTTATTAAGCTGTGGAGATTGGCTGACGGCTTGAACCAGATGGGTGCCTGACAGGGGAAACTCCAGCCAGCAGGTCGAAGTCTGATACTTGTGACCCTCCCTCCTACTTTGGGCTGAAGAGCGTGGCGGCACATATCACGGTATGGTGCATGCAGAGACGCATGGTACGCTGTGTACACACAGTTTTGCCTGATGAACAAAACCGCGCTGCCATCATGATCCTTGCCGTCAGTTATCTCCTGGTTAATCGGATAATTCAGTCCGACAAACAGAGAGCTTGTACCAAGGCTACTTACCAGCCTCTAGTCAAAAATTCCTGAAGGCCCAGAGAAGATGGGATCCTGCTCAAAGACCTTGCAGTGACTGTGATTGTATTCCACAAAACAACACGTCCGGTACGTGCGAATGATCATCAATCTTTCACCGTCGTGTGATCGAGCTAGGAACCACCTGCAACTTCCATGCCGCTTTTCTTTGAAAGGTTATGGGATTAGGAAGGGTAGGGACACCAGGCGGCCTACAACATCCTATCAAGTTGGAGTCAAATAAAAAAGGGCTCTTTATTTAGTCAAACTTAAGAACAGCATGTTATGAGCATGAATATTTTTTCAGTAAATGTTGACAGTAATATAAGCAAGCCATCATGATATCATAGGAAAGTGACATACTGTTGTAAGAGCCATTTGTAGCGATGACTGGAGTAGGCCTGCAATATGTCCAGCCATAGAAGGAGTCGACAGTGTAAATGAAGCCCTTGTGTTCAATGGCATCAGAGAACCATGGAGGATGTATGATCCTGCGATGGACGTGCAGATTTATCCACTTACCGCAATGACCTGTCAGATAGGCGAGACCGCGGTTGAAGAACGCAATTAGCCTGAAGTCTTTATAATTCACAGATCTTGTGGGCACTTGGCAGATTACAACCTTGAGCAAATCAAACTTGGTATCATGTTGTCTACTGTAAGATTCCGAGTATTCTGGGCCGCGGTGCCAAAGTAGTGCGGTGTTAATCCAAGGAAGGGGGATCAATCTCCGGGTGTAGACCTCCACGAGCATCCAGCTGTCGTGACCGTCGACGAGCACCATCCAAGACGTGTTCATGCCGACCCAGTACATACCGTTAATGTAGCTAAAGCTGACGGGGATTGGATCGCAGTCAAGGGGGTTGATGCTCGCCACCCTATGATCGTTATGCTGTGTGATACGCCGTTTCTGAAGATCAGGCGGCATCAGCAAGCAAGGAGCTGGCTTAAAAAGCTCAGGCCTGAGGGCTTTGAGTAAATGGTACAGCCCCGACAAGCACGCGGCGAGCGGCATGGTACTGAGATTGTCCACACGCGAAACAATGAGCTTGATTACCTCTATGGGGAGCGAATTCCAGCCACTCTTTCGACGGACGCTGCTCGGTTCTGCCATTGTTAGTGCTTGGGTTTCGGACGAGGGGGGGAGGCGCCTTAGCGGGGATGGAAGATTGGACGAGATTACGTGCGGACAAAGATGGAGAAGCGAGTATGTGCTGCGGGAAGTGGACATGTGATGATGACTACAGCACGCCTCTTGACTTACGAGACACATACCAGCAGCGTAGGGTCATATCGATGCCAGACAACTTGCTTGAGTAGAGTAGTAGAGTAGGACTCTGCTCTACTACTAGCACCGGAGGAGTAGTATATTCTACTCTAAAATAGTTACAAACTTCAATGCCCGATCGTGGAATGACTACGAACCGTGCTCAAAGACTGTGTCTACATGGTGTTTGGACTTATATGCAAAAAATAGCAAGATTGCCGTGCATTTCACGGCACACCATCATCACCAAGTCGGTTTTTTCTCTACTCCTACTCCTATAAAAGACTCAGTTGGTAATGATGGAGGCGAGGAGGCGTGTTCAGTCGGGCGTGCAGCGGACGGCGCATCACTATTTGATTTGTTATAAAAAAACAAAGAAGAGTAGTAGAGATACAGACTTAAGGGAGGAGCACGAGGTTGTGGGAGATAAGGATGAATGAGGCAAGGCCTTTTCTATAAATGTGGAGAGAGGTGCGTGTATCTTTTGTAAAATTGTCATGGTTGGCTTTCTATCCGTCAGATATAGATCGGACAGTCTATATTACAAGATGGCAGACATACCATAATCACCAACTCTGCTTTTTATAAGAGTAGTAAAAAACAGAGTTGGTGATGATGGTGTGCCTGCCATCCTGCAATATAAGCCGTCTGATTTATATCTGACAGATAGGAAGGAAAAATGGAAATTTTGCAAAAAGGTACCCACAGCCACTCAACATTTGCAAATAAGGCCTTCCCTCATTCATCCTTTTCTCCCACAAGATAAACTACTCATACAAATGCATCTTGATGTTCTGTGCAAGGCATGGGCATCTTGCTAGTAGATAGATAGAGACTAGGGAGTACTAGTAAGGACACCATCTACTACTTCGTGTGCTACTCCTGCACTCCATTCGGTGGCTGCAACGTCCCCTACAGCCACTCCCTCATGCACTCCATTCGGCGGGCGCTGTTGACATTTGGGGAGCACACTCTTGCGACTGCTGACAGCCACGACTTCACCGACGATGACTTCTTCCCCGACCTCGGCAACCTCTTCCTCAACGACATGGGCGACAACCTCAACGCCAACGGTGCTGCTCCCATTGCACCGTATGTGTTTCTCCTTCCTATTCAAAATTGTGGTAGAATTCATGTTTCTACTCTGTATCCTACTACTATGCTAGTCCACATGATTAGTTTCATCGCCGTTATAGCCGTCATGATTTATTTTGTGCTTATTCGGATTAAATCTCGTAGTAACTTGCTCATATATTCAACTGGCGCAACGTCCCCTACAACCACTCCGGTTTCATGGACGGCCTGGTCGATGCCTCCAAGGAGCCCTTCATCTACTGCTATGAGTTCCCGATGCCGTTTTGGGGCTCGCCAGCGGACATGGTGCATCACCTCACGGATGCGTGCAGCGGTCACTATTGGCCCTTGGCGGAGAACATCAAGTATGAGACGTGCTACCTGTTCACCATGCCGGAGTCGTTGGAGGATCACCGCCGCCTGCTAGTCTCGGAGGAGGACGGCAACGTCTTCCTCTTGATCGTGGGCACCGGCGAGGCCCGTGCAGGCCGCCGCCCCATCTCTGTAGTGTGCGTCAGGGGTGACGCCGCTGACACTGACACTGACACGAGGCCGATGTACGGGTGCGTGGTCAGTGTTACTGCCCCTCCGGGTCACGTGGGCGGTGACACCAGCCTCATCGAACGGACTTGGACTCTGGGGAGCTGGGACTGTCCTGCCAATGTGGACTTGGAAAACCCATGGCATCCTTTACCCACCGACGCGGGGCACGGGGACTCCAAGGAGGTTCACCTGGACATACACATTATCAAGTTAAATGTTGATCATTAGTCTTCGCTCAATGTAATCCGTTGTCTAAGCGTGTGGAGACTTCCATGCAGGATCTTGCTCTATTGGAGTATCGCGCGTGAATAAAAGTGTATCCGTTTATGGTTTAGTCTAGAATCTTCCATGTATGAATTTTTACTACAGTAGTGGTGAAAGACTTATGATGAACCATTTCTTACATCTCCTCTGCCCCCTTGCAAGTCATCCTGATTTAATCCCTCCATCTAGGTGTATATGGGCATGGTTAATATTGCTTAATAGTATAGCCAACTGTTGACTATAAGAAAGTGTCATGTCATCTGTAGCCAACATGTATAACAATCGATACTCAAAAACTAATTCTTAAAGATCATTTCTTGCAAAGCACAATAAGTGTTATTTCTTGACAAGTTTTGGATGCAGGTTGAACAGTTGAACGCTTTTGTTTGCAAAAGATACCTTTTTAGATATTTCACCCGGATGTTTGTGAGCTCTAGAGATGAAATAATATCCGAAGAAACCTATCGATACCTGTCGGTGTCAAAACCGGTGGATCTCGGGTAGGGGGTCCCGAACTGTGCGTCTAGGCGGATGGTAACAGGAGACAAGGGACACGATGTTTTTACCTAGGTTCGGGCCCTCTCGATGGAGGTAAAACCCTACTCCTGCTTGATTAATATTGATGATATGGGTAGTACAACAGTAGATCTACCACGAGATCAGAGAGGCTAAACCCTAGAAGCTAGCCTATGGTATGATTGTTGTTCGTCCTACGGACTAAAACCCTCCAGTTTATATAGACACCGGAGAGGGCTAGGGTTACACAGAGTCGGTTACAATGGGAGGAGATCTACATATCCGTATCGCCAAGCTTTCCTTCCACGCCAAGGAAAGTCCCATCCGGACACGGGACGAAGTCTTCAATCTTGTATCTTCATAGTCCAGGAGTCCGGCCGAAGGTCATAGTCCGGTCATCCGGACACCCCCTAATCCAGGACTCCCTCAGTATCCCCTGAACCAGGCTTAAATGATGACGAGTCCAGCACGCAAATTGTCTTCGGCATTGCAAGGCGGGTTCCTCCTCCGAATACTTCATAGAAGATGTTTGAACACAAGGATAGTGTCCGGCTCTGCAAAATAAGTTCCACATACCACCGTAGAGAGAATAATATTTGTACAAATCTAATCTACTAACGTGTTCCGCAGTGTGACATCATGCCACGGCCAAGCCTTTATTCGAATCGTTTTACTGTCCCACCTCAGTGCATTTAGCGAGGCGGTTTCCTTGGCACGTCTTGTCAAAGCAGAGATTGTGTCCCCTTATTCCAGGATTCTCATCAATACGGGCGTGGGTAACCCAACCGCACCATTAATCACGACGCTTGGGAGATAAGCGAGTTTTACTAGGCTGGTGGGGGTACATAGTTTCGTCCGCCCATATAAGGGGATAAGGATCCACTCTTTCCATTTACGCCTTCTTCCTGCTTTGCTTATCCATCTCCGTGCACTCGAGCTCCAACGCCCAAGTCCGCACTTCCCATCTCAACCTTCTCCAACCATGTCCGGAGCGGGAGGCAGGTGGATGGCTTCCTCCGTCACGGAGGGGAAAATCAAAAAGTTGAGGAAAGCCGGATACTTGTCCAACGACATCGCGCACCGGCTCCCAGATGAGGGGCAGCTCATCCCCGCCCCTAGGCCCCATGAGAGGGTGGTGTTTCTCCCCCATTTCCTCCGCGGACAGGGCTTCCCACTCCACCCATTTGTCCCGGGGCTCATGTTCTACTACGGTCTGGATTTCCACGATCTGGCCCCGAACTTCATCCTCAACATCTCGGTGTTTATCGTCGTGTGCGAGGTCTTTCTCCGCATCAAGCCCCACTACGGCTTATGGCTGAAGACCTTCAATGTCAAGCCGAAGGTAGTGGGCGGCCAGCAGGCGGAGTGCGGAGGCGCCATGGTGGGCAAGATGCCCAACGTCACATGGCTCGAGGGCTCCTTTGTGGAAACCATCAAGGGGTGGCAATCGGGGTGGTTCTACATCACCGAGCCGCGCGACCCTGAATCGGCGGCGGCCCCCGAATTCCGATATGGCATCCCCACACGGCTCACCTCTTGGAAAGAGACGGGCCTGTCATGGGGTAATTCGGGAGAGGTGACCGGACTCCAAACCCGCGTCCAAAACCTGATGGACAAGAAGGTTAAACTTCTCAACATAGTCCAGGTCATGCTCTTCTGCCGGATCCTCCCGTGTCAACGACGGGCTTTCAACTTGTGGGAGTTCGACCCGGCCCAGCACCAGAATTTGTCCAGGCTCTTCGACACAATGCACGAAGATGCCTGGAAGGTGCTATTCAAAGGCTCCGAGGTTTCCCCTCCAATTACCGAGGATCGCGGATTCTACGCGAAGCGCCAAGCCGGCGTGGTAAGCTTGTTTTACCCTTTACAGGATACTTGTTTTTCATAGTTTGACTCTATGCGGGATCTAAGCTCCTGCTCCTTTGACAGGACTGGAAGAGGACATCCGGACAGATTGACTGTCCGGCTCCTTTGCCCGAAGGCCCAGCCGATGCCCGCTTGGCAAAGCTGCTGGTTCTGGCACGTCACGTGGTGCCGGAGAAGAAGGCCAAGAAGAAGGCCACGGGAACTCGAAGGAGCTCCCGGCGCCTGGTGGTGTTGGACTCATCGCCCGACGACCCCAAAGCGCACTCCTCCTCCGAAGATGAGGAGGAGGAAGAAGAAGCCTCTCCCCCTCCAACGAGGGCAGGAAAGAAAAGGAAGGCCGCCCCAACTGGGGAGGCTGGAGGGTCCAAGAAGGGGAAGACCCTTCCTCTGGACTACGCCTCCAACGCCGAAGACGGCGAAGAGGAGTGGCCATCCAGGGCCAAGACCCTGGCAACATCATAAGTATCCGAATACCAGAATAACTCATGGCATTCCTTTAGTGCACAGTATCTTCTAACACCGAACATAATCATGCAGTCCGCCCAAGGCCCAGCTCGATGCTTCGTCGAGCGGATCCCTGGATTCGTCGGATGTGAATAGTCTTTCACTCCCGACCGCTACCTCCCCTCGCCCCATGGATGATGCCGAGGTGGAGTCCCAAAAGGGAACGGGGCCGGAGGAGGTAGCCCCGGAGGCGCCGCAAGGCGACCTTCCGGATTCCAGGTGCAAAGGGGACAAAACCCCAAAGGGCTCTAAGTCCGGTCCTGGGCCGGACACCGCACCGGAACCTTCAATGGTTCTGGAGTCCGGCAAGCGGCCCCTTCGTAAGAAGGGCAAGCCTACGACGCCGGTGGCCTCCGTCCAACCGGAGGCGCCGGACAATTTGCTGGAGGTGCTTAACGGTGCCTCCATCAACGAGGAGCACCGCACTATTATGAGTGCGGTGATCCAGAAGATTCAGTCCGCCAAAAGCGGGCTGACAGAAGCCTGTGCCAGCCTTCTAACAAGCTTTGAGGTATGTATTTAAAACATGTAAAAATGTTACCGCATAGACAGTAGCCCCTGATGCTCAGTTTGGTGTTCGGAAAGAAAAGCCGGACTGAGGATCTAAAAAGATATACGTAGTAGTCTAACATAAATATGTCAATATGGGAATGCAGGCTACGCTGTTGACCTCTGCCGCACTGACTGCGGAGGTCGATGCATTGAAGCAGAGCCTCGAGTGGTCTGAGAACGAGCTCGGCCTTGCCAAGAAATAGCTCGAGGACAAGGAAGGTAGGTAGTACCTTATGTAAGTATATATAAAAATACCTCGTTGCAAATAGTGATAGGACCAACGTGAATGTTACAGGGGCCACAACCGAGGTGGCGACCCTGAAGGAGGCGCTGTCCAAGGCCAAAGATAATGCGGCCGTGGAGCGCACCGAGCAAGAGAAACAAGAGGCGCGGGTGGCGGAGGTGCGGCAAGAGCTCAATGCTCTTGTGAAAAAACACGAGAGTTTAGAGCTTGACTCGAAGACTCGAGAGTCCGAGCTTGCCTCGGCACTTGAAAGCGCCAAATCTGCCAAGGCCGAAGCCCAAAAGGCCCTCCAGGAAATTGAGGCGATGAAGAAGATAGCGGTGGGTAAGGCATTCTTTATGCAAAGCAAGCATGTGAAAGTGAATTACTTGTTACTTACCCGAATCCGGAGCTCTCCAGGAGCATTCGCAGATCTAGCCCGCAGTGTGTACAACGCCACCGCATTCTACCGAGCCGAAGAAGGGAGCTCGACGGAGAAGGTGTTCTGGTCCCAGTATGCTGTGGCCGGACACCCGGTGCCCTTGAGCGACCAGCTGAAGCAGCTGGTCGAGCTCCATAAGGGAGCCGAACAGGCCATGAAGGGCCTTATAGGCTGGCTGTGGCCTGGGGAGGTCCTGCCCGGGAGCTACTTTGGGCTGATGAGGCGGCTGGTGGATGCATGTCTGCGGCTTGAAGTCATCAAGCGGTCCGTATGCATCGAAGGTGCCCGTAGGGCTCTTGCCCGTGCTAAAGTGCACTGGGGCAAGCTGGATGCTGAGAAGCTGGTGACAAAAGGGCCACCGAAGGGGAAGGAGCATCGCAGGCCCAAGATGTATTATGAGGGTGTCCTGAAGGGTGCCCGCCTTGTAGCAAATGAATGTTCCAAGGATTTAATTTTTGAGTAAACTCGCTCGTGTTTATCCTGTGCGCTGAAAACTTGTTCATATGCGCTAAGCAACACTTTTTGAATTTAAAATATTACCTTCTGTGCGGCCGTTTATTAAATCTGAGAGACGCAAGTCGTCGGCTTCTACCCCCATGCCACGAGTGCTGGGGTGTTTGGGATAAACCTAAGCGCTCTTGTTCCCATTCTTGGGTCCTTCAAGGGAGGCGCTCAGCACAACGAACAAGGCAATCAGACTATAATGCTTTATCACTCTCACTTAGCCATAGAATTCTATAATTTTAAATTTCGGCGAAGCCCCTAGTATTTGGAAGACCGAGTTCAGGGCGCTATCCACGCCTGGGCCGGACAAAGCCAGCTCTTTGCTCTAAGCGGCATAAGTCTTTAGGGACATGAAAAACCTCTCGAACAGCGACCAGCTCTCGCCCTATCATGACGGTCAGTTTTAGCTTTCTCTACTGAGGTGCTTAACCCAGATCAACTGGGGCACAATCGCAGTAGTTCTCCCAGCGCTACCTTAGCTAATATAGCGGAACGTAAGGTACCAAAACATGGGAGCCGGGCAAACCCAACTATTGACCCAAGACATGATTCGGAGTCGATGCATATAATGCTATAAGTTCAGGGTGCCGCACTCGTGAGAGTGTTCGGACTTCCCACACCATATTCTGGGGTACTTGAGCCCCTGGTGTATTGGCCGTACCAAAGTGTACGGTTGTATAATGTCATAACTGAACATATTTACATAAAAAATGAATGCAATAATAGACAAAAGCTATGTATTGTTTATTGAGAGGCTGCTATGAAAGCAGAACGATACAAATAGTGCGATAAGCAAGATGGGATTATTTGACATGTCCCCCTCCAGGGCAAGCTGCGAGACTTTAAGTAAGACAGGTATTTAGCTCGTTATAGAGACCACCTGGACATTCGATGTGGCTTACTGTCTCCCTAGCTGTTGTATCGTGTGTTCGGCGATTTTACTGCCGGACAGGCCTTCCTGAGAGTGGAGTCCTGAAAGTAAGAAAAGAGAAATAACAAAATCGGGAGCCCCTAGTGTGGGTAAGCCGCATTCTGGGCGTGCCGTGGTTGTGCCCCTCCCCTTATGCCCATGGTATTTCTAGAGCGTAATTATATACGCGTGGTACTGGTTTCGCAATCTCGCGAGGGCTGGGGTTGGGGCCGCACTGCTATGCTTGCTCGGAACGTGCCAGGCGGTCTTGTTGTAGGTTACTCCGGGCGCGCTTGACGGTGTCCAGTCGTTTAACAGCCGGACTGGAGAATTGCCTTGAGAGGCTACTTTGTACATCTGCCGCAAGGGCCGCCGTGTGCTCCTCTGTTCGGAGAGAGCATTCGGTGTTTCCATTGACCGTAATGACTCCTCGAGGGCCTGGCATCTTGAGCTTGAGGTATGCGTAGTGCGGCACCGCATTGAACTTTGCAAATGCGGTTCGCCCGAGGAGGGCGTGATAGCCACTGCGGAACGGGACTATGTCGAAGATTAACTCCTTGCTTCGGAAATTATCCAGGGATCCGAAGACCACTTCGAGTGTAACTGAGCCTATACAGCTGGCCTCTACACCTGGTATGACGCCTTTAAAGGTCGTCTTTGTGGGTTTAATCCTTGAGGGATCTATGCCCATCTTTCGCACTATATCCTGATAAAGCAGGTTCAGGCTGCTGCCGCCGTCCATGAGGACTCTAGTGAGGTGAAATCCATCAATGATTGGGTCTAGAACCAATGCGGCAAATCCACCATGACGGATGCTAGTGGGGTGGTCCCTTCGATCAAAGGTGATCGGGCAGGAGGACCATGGGTTGAATTTTGGGGTAACTGGCTCTAACGCATATATGTCCCTGAGTGCACGTTTCCGCTCCCTTCTGGGGATGTGGGTTGAGTATATCATGTTCACTGTCCGCACTTGTGGGGGAAAACCCTTCTGTCCTCTGTTGTTCGGCGGCCGGGGCCCCTCCTCGTCATCGCTATGCAGCCCCTTGTCTCTGTTTTCGGCACTTAACTTGCCTTCCTGCTTGAACACCCAACAATCCATGTTGGTGTGATTGGCTGGTTGTTCGAGGGTGTCGTGTATTTGGCACGAGCGATCGAGTATTCGGTCCAAACTGGTAGGGCCCAGAGTATTTATTTTGAATGGCTTTTTCCGCTGACCGGGTTTAGAGCCTCTGAATCCGGCATTAACTGCCGTATCCTCAGTATTGTCGCCGTTAATGCGGCGCTTGTGCTTGTTGCGACGCGACCTGCCATTGTTGTCCTTGGTATCCAAATTACCAGGGCTCTTGGTCATGTTATTACTACGAGCTAGCCAGCTGTCTTCTCCCGCACAAAAGCGGGTCATGAGAGTTGTGAGGGCTGCCATGGATTTCGGCTTTTCCTGTCCTAGGTGCCGGGTAAGCCATTCATCTCGGATGTTATGCTTAAAGGCTGCGAGGGCCTCTGCGTCCGGACAATCGACTATTTGATTTCTATTGGTTAGGAACCGTGTCCAGAATTGTCTGGCCGATTCCTCTGGCTGCTAAATTATGCGCCTTAGGTCATCGGCGTCTGGTGGTCGCACATAGGTGCCCTGGAAATTGTCAAGGAATGTGGCTTCCAGGTCCTCCCAGCAACCGATTGACACTGCTGGCAAGCTATTAAGCCAATGTCGAGTTGGTCCTTTAAGCTTGAGTGGGAGGTATTTTATAGCGTGTAGATCATCACCGCGGGCCATGTGGATATGAAGGAGATAATCCTCGATCCATACCGCAGGATCTGTTGTGCCATCATATGATTCGATGTTTACGGGTTTAAACCCTTTGGGGATTTGATAATCCATTACTTCATCTGTGAAGCATAGTGGGTGTGCGGCGCCTCTGTACTGGGCTATATCACGACGTAGCCCGGATGAGCTTCGTCTGATGTGTTCGGCCTGGCCATATTTGCCATATCCGGCATGACGGCTATCATCACGTGTCGTGGGGCGCCCACGCGATCCGTAGATTGATCTTGTTTGCCTTGCCTTGTCCTCCAATATATCTCGCAGGTCTGGCGCGTTTCCCTATGCCTTGGTACTTTTTGCGCGGCACCGGGGTGCGGCTTGAATTGATGGCCGAGTGGCCTCTCTGTCGCGGCCACGGGGTGGCCAGTCAGCTGCGTCATACGCTGGTGATGTAGGTTTAGTTGCTTCCTGCTCTAATCGGGGTAGCAGCTTGCGCTTTGGGTAGCTCTTGGATCGGCGCCCAATCGGGTTCGATCGGCAGGGGTGCGGAAGGCTCGGAATCCGGAAAGGAGTCCGGCACCTTGGAGTCGCGAGCTTCGCGAAGGACAAGACTGGTGTTCGGCTCGATCGCCGTAGAGATCGCAGCCCCCGAGGTGGTGTCCAGCCACACGTCCTCGATCGGCGCAGTCGGCTCTGAGCTAAGGGTCGGAACGGACACCGGAGCGACCCTCTGGCCACTGTCCGGCGGCAGAGCTAGAACATGCCCATCGTGACAGTGCGGCGCACTCGACTGTGGCTCAAATCCATCGAAGATCAAGTCTCCGCGGATGTCAGCCGTGTAGTTCAAACTTCCAAATCTGACCTGATGGCCAGGGGTGTAGCTTTCGATCTGCTCCAGATGGCCAAGTGAATTGGCCCGCAGTGCAAAGCCGCCGAATACGAAGATCTGTCCGGGGAGAAAAGTCTCACCCTAGACCGCGTTGTTGTTGATGATCGGAGGAGCCACCGGGCCTAAAAGTGACGACACAGAGGAACTCTCAATGAAAGCACCAATGTCGGTGTCAAAACCGGCAGATCTCGGGTAGGGGGTCCCGAACTGTGCGTCTAGGCGGATGGTAACAGGAGACAAGGGACACGATGTTTTTACCCAGGTTTGGGCCCTCTCGATGGAGGTAAAACCCTACTCGTGCTTGATTAATATTGATGATATGGGTAGTACAAGAGTAGATCTACCACGAGACCAGAGAGGCTAAACCCTAGAAGCTAGCCTATGGTATGATTGTTGTTCGTCCTACGGACTAAAACCCTCCGGTTTATATAGACACCGGAGAGGGCTAGGGTTACACAGAGTCGGTTACAATGGGAGGAGATCTACATATCCGTATCGCCAAGCTTGCCTTCCACGCCAAGGAAAGTCCCATCCGGACACGGGATGAAGTCTTCAATCTTGTATCTTCATAGTCCAGGAGTCCGGCCGAAGGTCATAGTCTGGTCATCCGGACACCCCCTAATCCAGGACTCCCTCAATACCCATTACACATGAGATGACCCCTACATCCTTTGTCAAAATAAACAACTCCCCGATCAATGCATTTCACTCTTCGGTGCAACGCACGGGCACCTTACTACTATAGATTAGTATGACCAAAAATTGAACTAACATTATATATAGTACTATTAATGATGATGCATGTCACCTAAAATTATATCATTCAAAACTATGTTCAAATATGAATCCAACGATATAGTTTTTGTTGACATGCACTAACATCTTGTCAGTTAAATCTTCAGTCAAATTCAATGGGGGACTAATAAACCACGACCGATGTAGTACAAGTGTAGAGGGCGGCGCTGCACGCGAGTCTCACCTCTCACCCCGCTCGTGGCACGGCAGTAAAGCCGTCATATCACAAAACCCAACCACTCCTAGTAATAAGTGGTCTGGTAAAATAAACGGACAAGCAACCATCACATCCCTCTGTCTTTTTTGCATTTCATCTCTCTGCATTTACTTTCTCCGGTTCATCTCGCACACACAATCCCTAGCTACTACTCCTGGGGCCAGTTCTTGTGGCGGCTTCCCCCGCTTTTCCCATAAGACTACTCACAGTGGAGAGTAACAATAAGGCGCCTCGCTCATTTATTTGGGCTTCTAAACTACTACTCCGTCCTGGTTTATTCCTCAGCATTGTAATTTTTGCTAAATTTTGACCAAAGATTTAACTGAGAAAATGTTACTCCCTCCATGTAGGTGTGTAAGTCATCTTACGAAAACCAAATAATCCCAAAACACTTAGGCGCGGTGCATTAACTTCTACCTCATTTTTGTTTCTTGACATATCAACCAATAAGAGATAAAGAGTGTGCATGCTTTTAATGACTTGAGATATCAAACACGACATGCGGTGGTTAGTTCATTGCATGCAATACTATTAATTAGCAAATAAACATAGTAGTGCATGTGACATGCACTAACATTTCATTAGTTAAATTTATGATCAAAATTTGACACAGATTACAATGGGGACCAATAAACCAGGACGGAGGTAGTAGTTATGGGATTACTAATCTAGAAGCCTAAAAGAACTTGCCCCTGGTACTCCTACTAGTAGTAGTACTCAAGTTGGAATTCCAATTGCACCGCACAGCTTGTTAGGCAAAAAAATCGATACAGGGTGTAGGAAGCGTTTTGGGAATTTGCATGCCTTTCCAACCAGTGAGATACTCCGTACAAAGTACGATAGAGAAATAACCACAGAGAAGGAAGCTAAAAGTAAACAATCAAACGAGCATTTTTGCATTTGTTTTGCATTGAATCGTTTCACAAGCTTGACTAGTGCTGTTTTTCTACTTTTACAAAAAAACTGCATCGTAATGTTAAAACGTGCATTTGCACGTACATATGTAATAGTAGTACTCCCTTCGTCTAGGTGTATAAGTCTTCCCTCCTTCTTGGTCACGGTGCATAACCAAAGATGACTTATTGACCTGGACGAAGGGAGTAGCACAGTCTGCAAGCATATATCGAGAGAGACGTGTAGAGCGATAGTATATAGTAAAGTTTGTGCTATATGCACGTACTTGCAAAATGCGTATGAATACACAAGGTTTCCAAACTTTCCCTTTTACATACTTAATTAAGGACGCTAAAAATTCCTGAACGTTCGGGATTTATCATTTGCATCCCAAAACTAATGAGTTTGCCTTACGGAACAAAAATTATACTCCTCCTAAAAGCCACGGCGCTCGCAGGAGCGCTTGCGGCGCGCCACAAGTGCCCTGGTGCGCGGCCGTTTCCCAGTGCGCCGACACAACGCCTCTTCCTCAGCCTCACAACTCGCGAGGTGCTGATTGGCGGCTTGCCGGCGGGCGAGCGCGCTCTCACCGGTGTGGTGATTCGGCACCAACAGGTACTCCTCCTCGCTGGAAGCGTGCACCCGGTCCACGTACCGCCAAGCGTAGATGAGGCGCTTGGGCCCGACTGCATTCAGGGCGTCGGCACGGGCATCCTCCGCCACCCTCACGGCCCTCGCACAAGCCTTCTGCCAAAGAGCCAATTGCCTGACTCTCTCGGACGTGACATAGGCCTCCCAAGCAGCTTGTTCCGTGGTGCGCTTCTCTCCTCGGGCTTCTTCTCCGCCTCTATTTCGGCGCGCTCTCCTGGAGGCAAAGCCTCCCACAAGGCGACATCCATTTCTTTCCAAATCTCCTCAAGGCTGAGGGGCTCGGCGGGCGGCGCGGCGTTCTCCTCGTAGCGGGGAGCCGACGCATCCTCTGACGCGCGTGCTGGCGAGATTGGGAACGTCGACGCGTCCACCTCGACGCGTCGCGGAGAGGAGCGGAACGCCGACGTGTCCTCCTCGACTAGTGGCGGCGAGGAACGAAACAATGACGCGTCGCATCTTGGCGAGGAGCGGAACACCGATGCGTCCTCCTCGACTAGTGGCGGCGAGGAACGGAACGGCGACGCATCGCGTAGCGGCGAGGAGCGGAACACTGATGCGTCCTCCTTGACTAGTGGAGGCGAGGAACAGAACAGCGATGGGTGACCGTCCACGCGGTGCAGCGAGGGGCTCCTAGGGCTTGGGAGGGGCGATGCCATGGTGGTCGACGTGAGAGGGAGGGGGAGGAGATAGCGATGAACGAGAACATGAGGGGGAGGATATAGCGATGTCATGGGAGGCACAATATTTATAGCGAGCAATCGCACACCTACGTAAGATATGGACTGAGCTGCACTGACTTAACTGCAGGTCTAGTTGCGTCACAGACATGTGGGCCAGATCCCTGTTGGGCCCATATGTCAGTGACCCAATGCACCTGCAGTTAAGTAGGAGCTACGTGGGCATATTTGTTGGAGTAAATTACGGGGGAGGGAAGGGGTGGAAATATTGCTGGTTACAACGGATTGGACGAGCGTGGGGGAGGAGAGTCATGCATGCAGATTTTTTCACACGGGGTGGAGTGGTGGGACCGTCGGAGGGAGAAGGAGAGTTTGGCAGGCATATTGTTTCCACACATGGAGAGGAAAAGATTGGGAGACGAACGACCTTCCTGCAGGTATGGGGAACAGTGCATAATAAGTCATCTTGCATGTCGGGCTAGGTATAGTCTCAAGTCATTAAAAACATACACGCCCCACACAAGTTCATATTTCAAGGTGCACTAAATTATTGCATGGC
This sequence comes from Triticum dicoccoides, assembly GCF_002162155.2. Taxonomy (NCBI): domain Eukaryota; kingdom Viridiplantae; phylum Streptophyta; class Magnoliopsida; order Poales; family Poaceae; genus Triticum; species Triticum dicoccoides. The sequence goes on from NC_041385.1 coordinate 134,480,641, forward strand.
GATGATTAAGGCTGGCCATAATGGTGGTATCTTAGCTGGTATCATGCACACAGGAATAGCAAACATGCTGATGTGGCAAAGAGTTAAAGAAGAGAGGGGGGTTAGAGTAACTAGTGTTCATGCATGCACCGGTAAACACATTTTTTTGTGAAGAACGACATCACTAGTTGAGTACTTCTGCAGACTTCAAAAACTATTCCACCACCTCTACTATCTTGCTAAGAGTAGGTGAAATTTTTGAATCGAGCCCTTTAAACTAGAAGGGAGGTAGTGGTACTCTAATAGCTAACCTTGTTGTGATGACAAGATAGGACATGGCACGCACCTGGACGGAGGAACTAGTGTGCATTGTGCATTTAAGTTTTGTCTAAAGTCAATGTACCTCTACTTTCACCAGACTTATAGAAAAATGTACTATCAACATTCACAATGTCAAATCAATATTTTTACACTCATTATAAAACGTAGTTCTTATACTCATTATAATCAGTATTGTAGATACTGATATTTTTAGTATAAATTTGGTCGTGGAATTTCATTGATGCCTGTCAAAGCGTGGAGGAAGCGGAGCTTAGGGCTTGCATTACCGGTCTCTACATAGGTATTTCTCTTCATAGTCCTGTAATTTTAGAGACTAATTTCTCTTTTGTGGTAGCGTCTCTTGCATCGGGGGACTATGACAGGTCTGCTATGCGTGACCTGAAGATGAAAGCGTTGAGCATCTCGAAGTTGATCAACAATCTTCAATTGCCAAAGATTAGCCGTTCGGCCAATGTGGCACACTTAATCGCTAAGTATAGCTTTGACAATAGATTAGATGGTATTCTTGTAAATAACATACGACCCTGTGTGGTGAATCATGCATGCGGAGTAGGCAAAAAAATTGCTCATTTATAGCCGGTCGAAGTCCCAAAGGGCGCGACCGCGCGAGGGAGGCGAAGGTCGTGGGAGGCGCGACGGTTGACAGAATTAAGTGAAGTTGCATGCATGCGCCGGCATGGCATGCGAACAGGCAGAAGCTATACCGTCAGGCCTACGATATGGGTCTAGTAGACATGACATCTAGTGGGTCCCGCATAGTTCTCGAGAACTCTTTGGGGGCTTGCAGCCGTTTATCCACCAGGCAAGCCAGCAACCCCACGCCGTTCGCACGCCCTACTCGTCCTCGTCTTCTACCTTACAACAGTTCGCTCCCAGTCATCCTGTCCTTTCACATTAGTTTTCTCCCAGTTTTTTGCGGGGTACAACAGTTCAACTTCTCCTAACCCTCCTCCAAAATCCATGGTCGCCGCTGAGTACCAGGTTAGAGCCATCACCGGCGATGAGTTCATCATCATCTACACACGTGGATCCGCGATGGTGAAAGCATGCCTTGCTCGTTTCCTACGCATGTTCAACAGTTCAACGGATGACTGGGTCGTTGGGCTAGTAGTTGAGTACACCACAGTCCTGGGACAAGAGAAGCATCTAAAGGACGAGGAGAGGAAGAAGCCCGACGTGGTCCAGGTTTGCATACATAAAGTTTCCTTGGTCTACCACATATGCCATGCCGACGTTGAGTGCAAGGATTTTAAGAACTTCCTCAAGGACAACAAAGTGAAATTCGTTACTGTAGGCTTTAAGAACGACAAGGATGTCCTGCGTCGGATAGGTCTCGTTGTAGGCCAGCCCTTCGATCTCCAGAAGGCAAGCCTAGTTTCCTCCTCTCAACCTTCAATGCTGACCCTGGCAGTAGCCATGATTGAGCCTTCGTACGCTAAACTGAAGAAACCTCATCACGAGTTTCATCATGCATGGGAGTCGAAGACATTAGATGAAGATCACATCTTGTACGCAGCAATGGATGCCTACCTTTGTTTAAATATCTACAAGGGTTGGATGAAGAAGCAGAGCCCAGTGTCCGGTTCAAGCAAAGAAGCGTCAGAGAAGAGGAAGAGGAATAGGGACGAGGACGAAGTCGAGGACGTGGACTCGGACTCCGAGTAGGTGGCAGTGTCGTCGCTCATGCTGGTTCTACTGCAGTGTCGAGTGGACTAGTTGCTTATTTTATTTTCAAGGGTGTGTTGTGCTGAGGCCCCAATAGAATTATGTTTATGTTCTTTCTCGTTATTTGAACTCTTTAGTACGTACAGTAGTACTAGTACTATGTCTTACTACTGTTCTTCTTGCAGTTGGTACTACTGCTCGTATCTTCATGTCCCTACTATACTTAATGCGTTCGTACTAGTAGTATAATTTGGGTCAGTCGATTTGTGAAAGAAGTTCGACGGAGCGAAGGAAGAAGACGGCAGAAGAGGTGGAAGAAGCCCTTCTAGCCATCCATGTTCCATCAAACGGCTCACAAGAGTCGACTGACCCAAATTGCTCCTTCAGATAGCAGGATCCATGTGGCATTCAAGGTCTCGAAGGTAGATTCCGCGTCCGCACCCGGTTCGCGGGCTCGACGCGCGCGCGACCGGCTTCCGCCGTGACAGCCACCATGCGCATCTCCTCTGCGCGGGCAGAGACGACAATGACAAGCTAGTTCCTCCTCGCCGGCGTGCTAGAGCACATGCTCGTCCTCCTGTTCGTACGCTACATGCATAGATGCTGCTCCACTAGCTGCTCGCGTACTTGGCAAATAGATGGCATCGCGAGGAGGGACTATAGATGGCGTGAGCGGGTGAGCCTTCGGCTTCATGGCACAGGGATGGCGGCGACACAGCGGTGATGGGCGAGAAATTGTTGGTCGGAGCAGGCGGGCGCCAGCCTGCGCAACGGCGGCGGCGGCATATTGATGAGTGCGCGTATGGGAGCTTACTTTACTTTTATATAAGGTTGGTCAAACTAAAAAGAAAACCATACTAGTACACGTAAACATTAGACTTAGGCATCGCTCCTTTTATTAGTTAGTACCACAGCCATGATACGGAATCCTGTGCAAGCGCGTGAACCGCGGCCGTGCGGTCGATCGAACGGTGCGTCACCGTGTCGCGCTCGAAGGACATCCACCGAACCTTTTTGTGTGTGTGAAAACAACCCTCGAATATTACTCAACTTTTTTTCCTGGGAAAGTTCTTGACGCTGCAATATTTCCATATATTTGAATTTAGCTCCAGTTCGTGTTTATTTGGATTTGGACGTTTTAGGTGCGCCCTAGTTTTTTATAATACTGATTTTGTGTGTGTGGCTGAGAGAGAATGTGTGTATGTGTCCATATGTGTGTTGTGGCGGAAGGGCAATGTGGAGATGGTGTGCATGTGATACAGACATAGAGAGGTGTGAATGTGCAAATGATCATGCATGAGTGAGACATAGACAGATGTCGATATGTTCTGTATACATGAGAGAACGGTCTTCTAGTTTACTTGTGTGTGTGTGTGTGTGTGAGAGAGAGAGAGAGAGGAGCATCCGTAACACAACAACCATCTCTCTTGATTCGTCCGTCCCTCGCACGATCGCATGCAACACATGCATCAACGCGCACATTTTGACACCCTCACCCGGCCCCTGCCCACCTCAAGGCCCGCACAATCTCTTCGTGAATACCCATTTCTCTCCTTAGGTTTGTTTTCTCTCAATATCTGACACACACACACAGAGAGAGAGAGAGAGACATGGAGAGAGAGAGAGACGCGTAGCATAACACACACACACCCTCCCCCGAGCACACAATTCATCCCCATCCAAGGTTATACGGTGACCACTCTCGCTTGTGCTTCTTTGCACCCCAACATGCACAACACCTCAATCTTCAAAGAGGGCATCGAGCAGACCGAAGACGGCGACCACACCGCGCTAGAGAATGCAGGGTCATTTGGAAGCAGGGTGATGTGACGATGGTTCACTGACTCTGCCCCCCCACCCTCTCTCTCTCTTGCACAAAATTACCAATCCCTCTCTCCCCCGCACAAAATTGTCAATCCCTCAACCCACGAGATCCTTCCCCTCTCGTCCATGTTTTTCCAGCTCTCTCATCAAACATGTTGTCTCTTCTCCTTCCACGTATACAGAATCCGGATGCACACGCATCTCACGTATATTACATGTCTCCATCTTTCTCATAGACCTAACTTCTTCCTCTCTCTTTCTCTCTCTATCTCTCTATCTGTCTTGTTAGGTTTGTCTCCTACTCTCTCATCCACATACATACAATCTTTCCCGCCCTATCTGCTCCATCTTCAAAAGCACTCTCTACATGTTTCATTCACACATTGGGATATGTCAAAATGTTGCTTCTATAATGGCTGATGTAGAGTTATGGTTGTTTTTGTTGCATCCTACAAAGTAATAACTATGAAATGCATCTAGATTCTCATTTGACTCGGATTATGTGAGTTTTAGCATGTTGTGAAGTACTATAGACCTTGTATACATCTTGGGATTCAACAATGATTGTAACTATTGAATTGTATAGACCATTACATTCGTAGTCAATAGCCTAATATATTTATTCCACAATTTCAACAAATGATTAGTTGACTACAAACTAAGAAAACAAATGTGTACTCCCTCTATTTTTATTTAAGTCCGCGTATTAGCATTGGTCAAAGTCAAGTTTTGTAAACTCTTAGAAAGCTTATAACAAAAAATATTAACATATACAATAACAAATAAATACCATTAGATTCATTATTGAATGTACTTTCACATCATACACATTTTTTATGGTAAGTGTTTAGATTTTTCTATAAACTTGGTCAAACTTTAGGAAGTTTGACTTCGGTCAAACCTAATATGCATAGTTTACTACTACTACTCGCTAGTTGCTTAGCCGAATCACTCAACACACCACACGGGGAGTCCAGTGTCACAAAATTTTGAGGTCGGCGGGAAAATCTCCCGCGACCCTGAATCGAGCAGTGGGAAGTTACCATCATAGCCTTCGGAACAGGCCTATGGATGACGCTTGGTAGGGGGCTGTTTTCGTAACTTCAGGTTCACCCTACCCAGCCAACCCCACCCCGGCACCTAGAGTAGTACACCTGAATACTCCCCATTTTCTATCCCCACCGCAAAATAGACTTCTCCACGGCACCGTAGCCTTCGTGCTCCTCCCCCTTTACATCGGCGCACTCGTCCACTGCAGCGCATCTGCCTCATCGAGGACCTCGTACGCCGCACTGGAGCCGGTCCACCGTCGTCATCATACATGGAGCCTCTTCCCCGGTATCATCTTCCATGGTCTCGGATCTACTTCCCGGAAGCCAACGCCAAGCGCAGAAGTACCACCGTCGTGGACAATGAACTGACTCCCGTTGCCGACCATGACTCACAGAGGCTGCCGCGACCATCGTTCTCCTCCTCAATTGGTAATGTGTCTATTGAATCACTTAGCAGTGCATGTGCAGTTCCAATTTTGTTCATACCTACCCTTCAAATTTCCTGGGTGCTATTGTTCCTGTAAAAGTAATTGGTTATAGCATCCATTGTCCAACAGAATATCAGCTTGTAATTGTGTGTTGCTCCTGTATTGCGCTGTGCTTGGGTAGGTTTTTCATCTGCAACCAGTAGTGTGGCAAATGATGGAAAGGTTTTTAGAACTAGCAAGATGCCCATGCGTTGCACGCATCAAGATGCATTTGTATGAGTAGTTTATCTTGTGGGAGAAAAGGATGAATGAGGGAAGGCCTTATTTGCAAATCTGGAGAGGGGTATGGGTATCTTTTTGCAAAATTCCCATTTGTTTCCTTCCTATCTGTCAGATATAAATCGAACGACCTATATTGCAAGAAAAAAAGTATAGAGAAAAAAAGTAGACAGTGGAGAAGTAGAGATAAATATTAAATATTAAGTATAAAATATATATAACAGTAGAGAAGAGAGTAGAGATAGCAGAGACGTCAGGAAAGGATCGCGCGCGCACGGGAAAAAGCAGTCGGGTGTGCGCTAGTTTTGGCGCACGGCGTCCGGCTCGCTTTATAAATCCAACGCCCTCCCACCGCTATGTGCCTTGCCACCGCTCTCTCCCCGCTCTATGCCTCGCCACTGCTCTCTCCCTGCTCTTTTTCGCCTCGCCGCTGCCGCGCCACCATGCCGCCGTGTCGCCGGGAAACTTGGGGATACCGCGGCGTCCGCGCGCGCCCCTCCGGCGGCTTCTCCGCCGAGATCCGGTTCCGCGGGATGCGCCTTGGCCTCGGCAATTTCGACACCGCCAACAAGGTCGCCCGCGCATACGACGCGGCGGTGTGGCGCCTCCGGTGGCCTCATAGAACATTGAACTTCCCCAACGTGCCGACGCGGGAGCGGGCGCAGGAGCTCACGCCTCTACTGCGGCTTAGCACCGACGAGGATCGTCGCGACAACCGGAGGCGGGAGCACCTTCTCGGCATCGCTGAGATGGACGAGGAAGCCATGGCACTGTGGCGCCAACACTTCCCGCAGGACATCATCAATGAGCGCGAGTTCTATGCGCAAAGGAGGGCGGAGAGGGATAAGAGGAGGGCGGTGCGAGCCGCCTATCGCGAGGACAAGCGTAGGCGAAAAGCGGACGCTTAATTCAACATGAGGCTAGGAGCAGCGTCGCCCTGGGAATCCGACGACGATCGGTATCTTAACGCATACACTCAGACTTTAGAGGAGGACATCATCGAGGAGGAGTCAGACGACGAGGAGTAGTTGAATTATCTTTTTTTTTATCTATCTATGTTGACAACTATCCTCTACTCTCTAGTCTCTACTTCTCGATCTCAGCACTGTAAAACTTTTTTAAAGCGCCGCGTGTTGCGATTCTGTTGGAGATGCTCTAACATGGCAGACGAGTGCTTTAATCTTGCCCACAAGATGCGCGAGTATTACTACTAGTATATTTTTCTTGCCATGTTGAGATTTTAAAACCACGAGTGCGAACATGCAGAGGAGCAATGAAGACCAAACACGGGATATTCGGGACATCTTCAAGGAGCGTGGCAAGTTAAAGAGGAGCTGCACTGAACCTGTAAAACGAGCTTTGGTAAGTAACACCCTTTCAATTACTTTCGTTTAGCCTCGTGTTCTTCGATGTGTATATGTTGTAGTTTCTGTTTCTCTTAAGCGTGGTGTTCTTCGATGTGTAATAAGAAGAGTCTTAATCGTCATAATGCTTTCGTTTTTAGCTTGATGTAGGAAGTGGGTGTTCTCACCTTGTAGTCTGTTTTTATATTTTTTTTCCTTTTGAATTCACTTCTTCGAGTTCTGTTTATCTAGATTCTACTAAATGGATCTAGGTTGCTCTGAGTATTGATCTAAAAAATAAGTAACTTCATGTCAGGATGCAGTTCCTGCAAGGAGGGAAGTATGGTCAACCTCGAGATCATGTTTCCAAAATGAGGCTGGATTACACACAAGGCTCCAGTTCTCTAATGATGCTGGATTAGACACAAGGTGCAAATTCCCACATGATGCTGGATTACACACAAGCTAGGTGGAGTCGTCAGCTGTTCGTGTCCTCATGGCATTAGTAAAGGCTGAAAGAAAGCGTGCAACAGCCCTTGAGAATGTAGCTGAGTTCCTGAAGAAGCGAAAAGAGCAATCAGATGCTCTCTTCACCCAAGCCAAAGAAGAGATGGAAGAGGCCAGAAATAAGCTAGCAGAGGCAGAGCAGGCTAGGCGTCTCCTGCTATCTAAAACTGTTGTCAATACAAAATTTCCTTCATAATAGCTAGGTTCAAATGTTTATCCAGTCAGCATGCCTGTTGTGATGTCCGTGCATCTACTGATGTGGCACAAAATGTATTTTTTTTCGGGTCATGTAATAACAACAATTACTTTCCAAACAATAACAGACGAAGCATTGGACATGGTATAGTTCACGCGCAAGCCCAACATTCCAAGTTCAACTTCCACATCAAACTCATGTTCACAGATATCTCCACATTCATACATAATGTCCACAACCATTATTCACTTCAAGCCAAAAAAATGTGAGGAAATAAAGAAAAACCTCTACTAGTTCCTGCTACCAGTGCGAGCACAACAAGTCAAGACCATGCATAAATTAATTATATTTTAGTCATTTTTTGTGTTCTAAAATGCCTGTCGGCTCGCGGAAGGACATGTTGCCGGCACACACGCGGATTCAATGAAGGCAGGTGGGGCAGTCTTAAGCTGGTTGCACGCGGCGAGGAGGCGTGCTCAGCCGGGACTGTAGCGAGTGCGGCCCTCTTGGCCGGCGTGCCGGTTCAATGCCTGCGCTATGAGAGGTCGCGTCCGTGTCAGAGCAATCACTCCCTCCAATCCTTTTTGTTTGGGTATAACAAAATCTCGTTTTCCATTCACATTTTACAAGTAAAATTCGTGCACAAACTTTGACCCTAAGTACGATGGGGACTAGTAAACCAGAATGGAGGTAGTAATTTTTAATCAAAGAATAGTTTGCCCTTCCGATTTTCATTACTGAAAACCAGCATCTAAATCTAAACCATAGTATTTTCCCTAGAGCTACCAGGTTCAACATCTCGCAACATAAACCCATACAACCATACGCCAAGGAGGTACGTAGTACTATGAATTCCATTTTCGCTCCATACCAATCGTTCTAAAAACTAGTTACTACTTATAACGTGCCATTGAAAATCGAAACTCTTAACCCCGCTAAAAAACGATATTTTAAATGTGGCTACTTGATTTGTGGCAACTGGCGAGCCACCGCGCTCCAAGTCATTCACCTATGGTCCCGACCATCAACTCCTATGGATCAAATTATCACGCGAGCTGACTATTCCTACAAAGGTGCCCCACCACATACCTGGTACCCGCAAATGCAGCAATCGTGCACCTAGGGTTTTAGGTTTATTTGTTAACGTCGACTTTACGTAACACTCATGTGTGCGAGACAGCGAGAGGCCGACTGCGTGCGTGCGCCTCTTCTCTTCGTATATGTACTCCACCGTTTGTCTGGTGTCCAACAAATTATAATAACTACTAGCAATGTGCCAATGTGTTGCCACGCGATCAAAGTAGATTAATACATATTCACCGATTTGATAGGAAAAAAATTCTAGTTTTGAAATACGTATATCACTAAAAATATGTTATGTTTCACTCAAAATATATTCCTTTGGCGGTTTTGATGAGATAAGGGAGGAATGTTGTTGGTTTCAAGATTCAAGAAGTGGTATATGTCTAATATCTACTCTTGCTAGCAAGATGCCCGTGCGTTGCACGGAATATCAAGATCTTGTGGGAGAAAAGGATGAACAAGGGAAGGCCTTATCTGCAAATGTGGTGAAGAGTGCGGGTAAATTGCCATAGTTTCCTTCCTATCCGTCAGATATAAATCGGACGACCTACATTGCAGGATGGCAGGCCCGCCATCATCACCAGCTCTATTTTTTAACCCTACTCTTATAAAAAGCATTGTCGGTGATGATCGTGTGCCTGCCATCCTGCAATATAGGCCATCCGATCTATATCTGACGGGTAGGAAGGAAACTATGGCAATTTTGCAAAAAGATACCCACACCCCTCTCCACATTTGCAAATAAGGCCTTCCCTCGTTCATCCTTTTCCCCCACAAGATAAACTACTCATACAAATGCATCCTGATGTCCCGTGCAACACATGGGCATCTTGCTAGTTGTTGCAAAAAGCCCATGTGTGTGTGAGAGAGAGTGAGAGTGGAGGAGGACAGAGTGCATGTGTGACAAAAACACAAGGAGTGTGTGTGCGATAGGTATCAACTTAAAATGAGGCGATAGTGTGTGTGTGCACGATCGAGAGGGCGTGTCTCAAGAAGGGAAGAAAAATCTACATAGATACAAGGAGCGGGAGAGAGACATGTATGCGATAGTGGAAGCACGAGTGTGCGGGTGTATAAAGCTATCTAGAGGCTAGCTAGTCGATAAATGTTTGTGAGAGAAATACGAGTCGGGGTGCGAAAGCGAGAGTTTTGTGTGTGCGAGATAGAGAGGGTAGTCGGGAAGGGGATTGGAAGCAGGAGTTGTGTGTGTGTGTGTTTGTGAGAGAGAGGGGGTTGTCTGATCGGTAAACAAATGAATATTGTCCGTCTGGGATGGAGACGAAAAGGAGACCGCAACAAATGTTGTGTCTACACGAGAGAGAGAGAGAGAGAGAGAGAGAGAGAGAGAGTATTGGTATGGGTCATATGTAGAGACATATAGGGTGTGTGAGAGAATCCCATAGAGAGAAAGACAAAGTGAAAGATGAGTGGAGACTATGTGTGTGGCGGTGAAAAAGAAAGCTTAGGTACCGAGTGATACCGGAGAACAGTAGAGACGTGAGAGATAATGAAAACCATGTAATGTATAATGATAGCGAGGAGTGTGACACTTCTCAAGGGAGACGTCGAGAGACCATGTTTGCGAGGATAGGAGAAACATGAAGTGAGCGTTCGGGTGAGCTGGAGAAAAGAGAGTGATAGCTACCTGAAGGAGCATGCATGCGAGAGAGATGGGCGTGAAAGGAGTGAACATAAAAGGGATTCAAATATTTGAATTCGAGATGATGATGATACATGTCATCCATACTCAAACCAAAATTGATCTATCAAACATTCATACTCATATGAATTCACGCACATATATGTTATTTAATATGTAGATTTTACTGATCCATACTTTTTAGTAGAACATAATTTGGTTAATTTTTTTCGAATTCAACCTTAATATTTTGAGATCGTTGTATTTGTAATCATATTATACATATAAAGGAGCAGAATTCTTTGTTGTGCTTTTGAAAGTATATATAAAAAAATAATGTATATAGAATGTAATTCTAATTGAAAATGGATCCCGCCCGAAAAAAATAGAATACAAACGGGATTCTAATTTAGTTGGCACGAGCGTAAACGTGCACTGTGCAAAATTTGAACGAAGCGAGGAAAGTCGCAGTAACCGCACGAAACCAAAATTTGCGAGATGGAAATTACTACTGCCTATCCCTGCCACACAAAGCCTATCTGCTAGATTTCTATAGGTTTCGATACGGGTAGGTTTGTAATTTCACCCAAATGTGACATAACTGCCTCTCACCCGGATTCATACACGGTGGGCGCCAAAACACAGTGTGTCCTCGGCCGAAATCGACTCCCTCCCTGATTCATATTCATATACACGATGGGCGCCAAAAACAAACTCTCGTTGGCAAATATTTGGTGTATGCGAGATTACCGTCCTATCCCCAACCGACTAATGTTTCTGTGATGTAGTAGAAATTTGAAATGGGGGCTAAGTTTGTAAATTTCCTCGCATTTGAGACAAGCGCACCCTGAATACATGTTTCCCCCCTTCCTCTCTACCTCCCTTTTCCCCATTCGTACTCCATGGGCGCCAAAACACCCTCTCCACCCCACCCTCCTCCATCCGCTGCCGTCCGCCACCCCATCCACCACCGTCCTCCTCCACCATGCCAGAGGTGATACGCCGACCCTGCTGTCCATTACAAGAGATCAACCTCTCTCATCCACGGCTTCGGACCGGGATCGTTGCATCCCGTCCTCTCGCTTCATCCCCGCCGTCGTCCACCTTGTCGGCGCCGCTCCTACGACCGTCTCGTCCACCGCGCCCCGCCACCACCGTCTACCCTCCTAGATCTGGTTCCACGCCGCCGACAGCCATCGCTATCACAGCACCGTCAAATTCTCAACAGATGCGTACACGGCGCCGCACCAGAGGCGGTACTCTTTTGTATCTGCTCAACTTATTTATCGCAGCAAGAAAATAGATCGCCACTACTTTACTCTGATTTCTTTTCTTGGTTGCGAAGTTTCCTTTGTCCGGTTTGCACCTTCAGATCCGCCATGGCACGCTCAACACTATACTCCCAATGCTTATGGTTTTCCCCTTTTATATTCCACACTAGTTAAATCACAGTAGACTAAATTTTTCAGAGCTCGCCGGAGTTTGCCGGTGTGAACGAAGGGGCTCGGGTGGTTGTGGGGCCTCGCCAAACAAAGAAAACTCGACGCGGGTGGGGGTTGCGGCGAGGGTGGGGGTGGCGGATGAACACAGGAGGTGGGGGCCGGTGGTCTGGCCGGCGGCCCGTGCGGTGTTCTGTATGGGAAGAATTAGAGACGAGGAAGAAGATGGGTTAGGAGACATAGGATCTTCATCCAACCGCTTGAAATGGTCGAGAGACAGCTGGGAGTTGCATTCTTAATGCGCTCTGGTTCATCATGTGTGGGCACTGCGCAACCAACATTTTACTATCCAAAATCTGCTTGCTCTTCTTTACCATGTTCCTCTTCCGTTCTTCTTTAATATGTACTCTCTCCGTTCCTAAATACAAGTCTTTGTATAGATTCCACCATGGACTACATATGGAGCAAAATGAGTGAATCTACACTCTAAAATGTATCTGGATACATCTGTATGTGATCCATAGTGGAAATCTCTACCAAGACTTATATTTTGGAACGGAGGGAATTTGATAGTAGTACAATATGTTCCTTGTACTGAAGATGAGCAGGGGCATTTGCAGTGTAGAGGTCTATACGGTCGGTTGTGATGGACACTTTGAGCCTCTTTGATTCGTAGGATCTTGTAAACATAGGAATAGGATTTGTAGTGGCCTGCCCACTTGAATCCTATAAGAACAGCAAGGAAATGCGGGGAGCTGTGTCGCCTTTGAGAGTTACACTGATATTAACAGTACCGCACCTTCACTTGAAGAGAGCTGGTATCCGAAGCCTTTCTAGCCGTACCGGCAAACTAGCACATATATTCCAGCAATTTCCACTTTGCTGATTTTACTCTGATGCTTAAGGTTTTCCCGTTATATCTACACTATGATTTGTGTAGCTGCTTTGTGTCGCACTAGCAGCAGTCCACTCTTGAAGCTAAACACTGCAATGACTCACAAAATTGGCACCAAGGCATTGGGTGCCATTCTGGATGCAATGAAACTCATACACTCCCCACCTGTTGACTCTTGTTCAGAATATGATCCTAATGACTCTTGTTCAAAATTGCCACATATAGAGAGACATCATGGAATTGCATTTCTTTGGGCGTTGTGATTCATCATGAGTGGGCAACCAACATTGTATGCAATGAAGCGGAACCTCAAGAATATGCTTCCTCTTCTGTTCTTTAACATGTTCCTCTTTTTTATTCTGTATTAAGTACGTACAGTATGTTCCTTGTCAGGAAGGGGCGCAGGGACATCTGCAGTCAACAGTTGATAGAGCTGGCCTGTACGTGATCGATAGACTTTCAATTACTAGCGGCAATACAACACCGTATTTTCAAGCCAATTCCACTTTCCCGATTTATATATCGTGGTTATGGTGTGTGTACATAACAAATCTGCCTAGTTGTTGTTTGCTCTTGTTATCATGGTTTGGCAATAAACTATCTATACAGTATATTATGAACCTGTCATCTGCCAGCTATCCTTACTTCTGCAGCCTATTTTTTTGTGTACTTGTGCCAGATTATATAAATGCACGCACCATATTACAGCACACATGAGCTCTCTCATCAGAATCCAGTGATAGCACACAAGTGTTTACAGGGGCGCCCCTATATTAGAATATCATCTGCATTACAAAGATAATCTCATAACTATTTATGTTTTCATGGTTCTCAGATATTATACGCAATTACAGTGAATATCAGAATCCGCGCATCAGAAGAATATTGTGGAGCACTGCAATGACTTACAAAATTGGCACCAAGGCTTTGAGTGCCATTCTGGAAGCAATGAAACTCATACGCTCCCCACCTGTTGGTTCTTGATCAGAATATCATCCTAATGACAAACACCATTTGAAAAGAACGACAGGATATCGCAAATATGTTGCCGGCTGCTTTGCTCTTGTTAGTACCTATTGTCCTGTATCACTGTACTTGCATACATACCTGCTTCATTATGTGACAGCAGTATGCATGATAGCTTGCTTATCAATTGTTCGCTCCAAATTATCTGATCTGTATGAATGGTTACATTAGTGTAGAATATATCCAATGCTAATGAATTTTTTTAGCTCTGCATTGTTCTTGTAAGTACATGCTGCCCTTTATCAGTGTACTTATATTGACAGGTAGTTGTTCATGTACCATCACTCTGCAGCTTATTTTCCTTTGCCCTCCAATTTCTACACATCAGATCTATATTTACTCTTACCATAAGGTTGGTACTGAAGAAGTTTAGCTGTGCATTGCTCTTGGCTGTGCCCTTTGCCTGTATCGCTGCACATACATTTATAGCTACTTGGTTATGTAGCATCACTCTTCATCTTATCTTAAATATTCTCCATTTTTTCGTATATTATCACATCTATATATACCCTTAACAAAATGTAGAATAAAGGCAATGCTTATGAAGAAGATTCTGTGGTAAACTTCTTGAATTGCCCCCCCCCCCATCAGCATGGACAAGGGCTTTATAGAGCCTGTCTTCACCAGTAATATAAGTTTGTCCTTCTCAAGCCTTCAAACTTTGTTGTGTATATTTGGTTAGGCATGACTGCAACAACTGTTTATTTTTGGTGTTTGCATCAAATTGCATGTTTAAAGTTTATCATGTACTAGTTCATAAACAAAAGTTTGTCCTTCTCAATTTAAGTTTTCAGTTGTACAACCAAGTTCCTTCTTCATACCATGTAAATTGAACTATATAGAGCAAGTGATCTTCTTTTGCACTGCATGTATGCTTCTGTTCTTCATCTGTACTCCAGTGGTGTGGTGAACCTACCCACTACAGCACAATGTCATATTCTGCAATGTCTTTACTATGAACAATGCATATCATTCTACTATTATTTAAACCGTCTCTTTATTTGCCAATCTGAAATGGGATAAATTGACATCACACTAACCATTGATACTTATGAGTTCTTGATCTGTAATCCAACGGTGTCGTGAAGCTGCCAACTCCTTCACAATGTCATTTCCTGCCATGTATTGACCTGAACAATACCATATTGTGTTAATGCATTTTTAAACTGTGTCACTTTATTCGTCAGTAAGAAATGTGATGAATTGTCAGCACTGGTACTTTTATGTGCAAAACCTGTCATATGTCTGCTTGTTTATCTTTCAGAGTGAGGAAGATATAAGTGTTGAACAAGCGCAGTCTCATCATCTTGCTCAGGTGCTTGCGCTGCAGCTCGTCAGCAGGGCTAACCTTTCTTGAACTCTATTGAAGTGCTGTCGGTTTTGTATATTATTTTGTCGGCGTGTTTATTTGCACTGGTGGCGATCTTTGATGCCCAGTGTATGTAATCTACTGTCTGCTTGTGCTTTATTATCATAGTGGTGAACTTTGATGCCCAGTGGATGTAATATGACGTAATTTCTTTATTGCATAGTCTAGGTTTTTTTTATTCACGATGATGCAGTTATTTTCCTCTATATATATCCTGTCTTCGCAGTAAAGGCGACCAAACCGTAAAATTACGGTACATAATCGGGCCGTCATGCAATCACGATGTATGATCCGCATCATGGGCCCCGTCAAGCTGGCCCACTAGTAGATTCGGGCCTTTAATAGGCCGAGTAACCCCCGACCCTCTTTTTGCAAGAAAACTCAATGGGCTTTTAGGAGGCTGAGAAGTAGGTTGGGCCTAAAACGTGCCGAACAGCTCACGGGCCGGTAGCAGCCCGAATTGGACCCCGGCCCATGATTGTGCGAATCAAGTCATGGGCTTTTAACAGGCCAGTATTGTCTCGGTCCTTGTTTGGCCCAATCAGATATCGGCTGTGAGCAGGCCGGATGCAAACCGGGCCGTAGTTAGGCCCAACTATATACGGGCTTTTAACAGGCTGAAATTAATATAGGGCCGAAATGTTAAACGGGCCCTTAACAGGCCAAAACTAATATCAGGCCGAATTACTAAATGGGCCTTTAGCAAGTGGGCCCAAAAGCATGGCGTCCAGTTAACGGGCCGAATCTGATATGGGCCATAATTGAGGCCAAAGCCTCTTAAAGGGCCGGACCTGATCTGGGCCGTGATTTGGCCCAAAACGTGGGAGGCTTTTTTAACGGGCTGGATCTCATATGGGCCATTATCAGGCCCGGAACTTGGCAGGCCATTAATGGACCGGATCAAATATGGGTCGGCATTTGGCCCAAAACATGGCAGCCAGTTAATGGGCCGGCCTACTAGGGTCCTCAAAATCTTGTGGGCCTACAGCTGGGCCGACCCGTTAGTGTCGGCGAAATCTCGTGGGCCTTTAGCGGGGCCGGCCCATTATGATCCACAAGAATTTTGTGGGCCTTTACCTCGGCCGATCCATTATGGCACACAAAAATCTTGTGGGCCTTTACTTGGGCCGGCCCATTATGGCCCGTGAAATCTTGTGGGCCTTTAGCTGGGCCAGCCCATTATGGTCCGCAAAAATCTTGTGGGCGTTTAGCTGGGCCGGCCCATTATGGTCCGCAAAATCTTGTGGGCCTTTAGTTGGGCCGGCCCATTTAAACTTGATGGGTCGTGCCACGTGTCGACGTATCATAGGCGCCTTGTGTCCAATGAGTGCATGACATCTGTCCCAACGATGAGCCGACACGTGTTTCCTCCAGCCAATGATGATTTTACACGTGGAAAATCCCCATTGGTCGGGGATGTTAACGGGTTATCGGATCCAAAACCCGACCCGATAGCTTAACGGTGTTCCGTTATGGTGGATGCCACATGTCGGTCACCCTTGATGAAAGCACTTCTGTGACGCACGATTTATCGTGATGGAAGTGGACACTTACGTGATGATAATTTTGGTAATGTCATGGAACACTTCTACAACAGCATTGGTATGACTATCTTGATTCTGTCATAAAATCGTCATGGATGTACATGCATGACAAAAAACGCGACCTACTGTGACAAACACGTATCATCACGGAAGTGTATTTTTTTGTAGTGGTGGTCTTCGCGAGACTTCCCTGGTCTTGTGCTGCCGCGGTCGGGGCCATGGTTGGTAGCGATGCAGCCTTGACCTGACGCTCTTCCTGAACTGCCACCAGAGCTGCGCTGGCGGAGTAGGGCGTGGTGGCGAGGTAGAGCAGTAGAGGCTCCTGAGGGTGTGGCGCCACCATCACCGGAGGGCTAGTCAGGTACTTCTTGAGACCTTGAAATGCTTCGTCGGCCTCCTGTGTCCATTCGAACGGGCCCTTCTTCTTCATCATCTTGAAGAAGGGCACGGCATGTTCCCCCGGCTTGGAGATGAAGTGTCCTAACGCAGTTACGCGCCCGGCGAGCTTCTGCATTTTCCTGAGGGTTTGTGGAGGACTCATGTCTTCGATCGCCTTGACCTTCTCTGGGTTGGCCTCGATCCCCCTGTGGGACACGAGGAAGCCCATAAGCTTTCCAGAGGGAACGCCAAACACGCACTTCTCCGGGTTGAGTCGCAGGTACACTTCACGAAGGCTCGCGAAGGTTTCTTCCAGGTCCTGGATCAAGGTCTTCGTCTCCTGAGACTTTACCACAATGTCATCGACGTAGGCCTTGACGTTTCTCCCGAGCTGCCGGCCCAAGGCGATATGCATCAGTCGCTGGAAGGTTGCGCCCGCGTTGCGCAACCCAAACAGCATGCAGGTGTAGCAGTACACCCCGCACGGGGTTAGGAAGGCCGTCTTCTCCACGTCTTCTACCGCCATCTTGATTTGATGATAGCCGGAAAATGCATCCAGGAAGCACAGCAGGTCGCACTCTGTGGTGGAGTCGACAATTTGGTCAATGTGAGGGAGCGGGAATGGATCTTGAGGGCAGGCCTTGTTGAGGTTGGTGAAGTCGACGCACATGCGCTCCTTTCCTCCCTTTTTCGGCACAACAACAAGGTTTACCAGCCATTCGGGGTAGCGAACCTCGCGAATGACACCCGCCGCCTCTAGTTTGTGGGTTTCTTGGATGATGAAGGCCTGCTTCTCGGTGGACTGCCGCCTTGCTTTCTGCTTCACGGGGCGTACATTAGGGCACACATTCAGGTGATGCTCAATCACCTGCCTTGGGACCCCTGCTAGCTGCTTGGATTCCCACACGAACACCTCCTTGTTCGAGCGCAGGAATTTCACTAGCACCTCCTCCTGTTCGGGGTCGAGATTGGCACCTATGGTGAAGGTGGCGCCGGAGGATCCATCCTCATCAACTGGTACCTGCTTGGTCTCCACCTTGTCTTGGATGAACAACTGCTTCTTCTTGGTCACCGCAACCCCCTTAGCCTTGGGGGTGTCGGTGCCGACGGGCTGCACTGCTGCGGCTGTCTTGAGGGCGAGCTTGAACGCCAGCAGAGCATCTTTGGTATCCCCAGCTATGGTGAGGACGCCACTGCTCCCGGGCATCTTCATGAGGTTGTAGGCCGGATGGGTCGCTGCCATGAATTGGGCTAAGGTGGGGTAGCCGAGGATGGCGTTGTACGGGAGGCTGATGTGGGCGATTTCGAAGTTGACCAACTCCGTGCGGAAGTTGTCGTGGGTGCCGAAGGTCACCGGAAGGCGGATCTGCCTTAGGGAGCCGGAGAAACCACCTCCGACGCCCGAGAAGGGCTAGCTGGGTTGGAGTCGTTCCAGCGGCACATGGAGCAGGCTGAAGGCCTCCATAGAGAGCACATTGAGGCCGGCACCGCCATCGATGAGGGTCCTGGTGATGGCCACCTGGCAGTAGGTGGGCGTGCAAAGCATTGGGAGCATGCCCGAGAAGGTGGTGTTGACGGGGTGATCGTCTGAGCTGAAGGTCAGGTCGGCCTTGGGTGCCGCCCAACCCGGAGTAGCTCCGCGCCGCGTGAGGGCGGCGCCGATCTAGCGGACGAACGACTTGATGTGGCGGCCCGAGGGTGGCGCCTGCGAGCCAGCCAGGAGAGCTGCAACGACCGGGGGCGTCAGCGCAGCGTGGTGGGTGAGGAAGAGGTTGCGCAGCTCGTCCCAGGAGGCCACAGAAGCCGCTGGCAGGTGGAGCAGCCACATGCGCGGGACGCCGGTGAGGGCCATGGGAAACCAGTTGGCCATGACCTTGTCGTCGCCCCTGGCCTTGAGGACGGCCTCCTCGTACGCCAGCAGGAAAACCAGCGGATCTGTTGCGCCGTTGTAGCGCGATGGCATCTCTGGCTTGAACTTGCACGGCCACTGCACCTGTCACAAGGTGGGGGCCAAGGCTCGGAGCCCCCTAGCCCCAGTGCTGGCATCGGCTGCTGGAGCTGGCGGCGCGTTATCCGCCATGAGGGCGAAGCATGGTGTTGATGGATAACGGGTCAACGGAAGGGAGAGCTCTGACGCACCCCTACCTGGCGTGCCAAATGTCGGATATCAGGTTACGGCAAAACCCTTAAGGTTCAAACTCTGGGGTGCGCATGAAGATCTACTCCCTACTGATCCACGCCCCAAAACCTTGCCGCGAATCTAGGCTAGCACGATGAACAACACAAGGGACACGAGGTTTATACTGGTTCGGGCCACCGTTGTGGTGTAATACCCTAATCCAGTGTGTGGTGTGATGGATTGCCTTTGAGGATGGTGATGGACAATACAGAGGAAGAACAGCCTCACGAGGGGTATTCTTGAGCTGGTGCGGTGTTCTACTTGGAAGGATTCGATCCGATCTCCCTCTACTGTCGTGGCCATCTCTATTTATAGAGGCCTTGGTCCTCATCCCAAATACTGAGCGGGAAGGGAGCCAACAACGGCCATTTTGAAGGGGGACATCTAGTACAAGCTATCCTGACTAAAGTTGGTCTTCGTCTGCCAAAGGCACTGGTGATGATGCCGTCTTGGGCTCCACGATGATCTCCATCCTGCCGCTCTGTTGGTCTTGGTATCGTTGCACCGATATGGAAACCTTTGCTTGATGCCTCGGTACTCCATGCCTGCGCTTGCCCCCTTTGCACCAAAGAGGAAATGAGGACACTGCGCTGGCTGGCGCCCGCCTGGTCTTGATCGTCATGGCTTGTGTCACGAGCACCTCGCGAGGTACTCCTTGCCTTGATCTCTCCGCCTCCTAGCGAGCCTGCCTGGTGAGGCCGCCCCTGAGAAAGCCTTGCGTCGTCCGAGCCGCGAGGCTTGGCCCCTTGCGAGGGTCTTGAGTGTTTGTTGATGAAGACGGGTCGTACTGGGCCGCTACTTGAGCCACGCCGCAGGCCGCAGGCAGGCAAGTCTGGGGACCCCCGTTCCCAGAACGTCGACAGAGTGGGATCGCTATAGCATTTCTGATATTATATGTGGGTGATATATTGTTGATTGGAAATGATATATAATTTCTGGATAGCATAAAAGTATACTTGAATAAGAATTTTTCAATGAAAGACCTCGGTGAAGCTACTTACATATTGGGCATCACTATCTATAGGGATAGATCGAGACGCTTCATAGGACTTCCACAAAGCACATACCTTGGCAAAGTTTTGAAGAAGTTCAAAATGGATCAGTCTAAGAAAGGGTTCTTGCATGTGTTATAAGGTGCGAAGTTGAGTAAAACTTAAAGCCCGACCACGACGGAAGATAGAGAGAGAACGAAATTCATTCCATATGCCTCATCCGTAGGTTCTATAAAGTATGCCATGCTGTGTACCAGACCTATTGTGTGCCTTGCTATGAGTTTGGCAAGGGGGTACAATAGTGATCCATGAGTAGATAACTGGACATCGGTCAAAATTATCCTTAGTTACCTAAGAGGACTAAGGAAATATTTCTCGGTTATGGAGGTGATAAAGAGTTCGTCGTAAAGGGTTACGTCTGCAAGCTTTGACACCGATTCAGATGACTCTGAGTCTCAATCTGGATATGTATTGAAAGTGGGAGCAATTAGCTAGAGTAGCACCATGAGGAGCATTGTAGACATAGAAATTTGCAAAATACATACAGATCTGAATGTGGCAGACCCGCTGACTAAACTTCTCTCACAAGCAAAACATGATCATACCTTAGTACTCTTTGTGTATTAATCACATGGCAATGTGAACTAGATTATTGACTCTAGTAAACTCTTTGGGTGTTAGTCACATGGCGATGTGAACTATGGGTGTTAATCACATGGCAATGTGAACTAGATTATTGACTCTAGTGCAAGTGGGGGACTGATAGAAATATGCCCTAGAGGCAATAATAAAATGGTTATTATTATATTTCCTTAATCATGATAAAGGTTTATTATTCATGCTAGAATTGTATTGACTGGAGACTTAAATACATGTGTGGATACATAACAAATACCGTGTCTCTAGTGAGCCTCTACTAGACTAGCTTGTTGATCAAAAGATGGTTAAGGTTTCCTAACCATAGACATGAGTTGTCATTTGATAACGGGATCACATCATTAGGAGAATGATGTGATGGACAAGACCCATCTGTTAGCTTAGCATATGATCATTAGTTTACTACTATTGCTTTCTTAATGTCAAATACATATTCATTCGACTATGAGATCATGCAACTCCCGGATACCGGAGGAATACCTTGTGTTCTATCAAACGTCACAACGTAACTGGGTGATCATAAAGATGCTCTACAGGTATCTTCAAAGGTGTCTGCTGAGTTGGCATGGATCGAGATTAAGATTTGTCACTCCGTGTATCGAAGAGGTATCTCTGGGCCCTCTCGGTAATACACATCAGAAGAAGCTTGCAAGCAAAGTGACTAAGGAGTTAGTTACGAGATGATGTATTACAGAACAGGTAAAGAGACTTGCCGGTAACGAGATTGAACTAGGTATAGAGATACCGATGATCGAATCTCGGGCAAGTAACATACCGATAGACAACGGGAATTACGTATGTTGTCATAACGGTTTGACCGATAAAGACCTTCGTAGAATATGTAGGAACCAATCTGGGCATCCAGGTTCCACTATTGGTTATTAACCGGAGAGGTGTCTCAGTCATGTCTACATAGTTCTCAAACCCGTAGGGTCCGCGCGCTTAACGTTCGTTGACGATATAGTGTTATATGAGTTATATGATTTGGTGATCGAATGTTGTTTGGAGTCTCGGATGAGATCACATACATGACGAGGAGTCTCGAAATGGTCGAGAGGTAAATATTGATATATAGGACGATGGTATTCGGACACCGGAAGTGTTTTAGAGTGTACCGGGTATTCATCGGAGTACCGGAGGGGGTACCGGACACCCCCAGGAGGATAGTGAGCCTATTGGGCCATTAGAGGGGAGCACACCAGCCCAAAAGGGGATGGCGCACCCTCCATGTCAGCCTCCCAAGTGGGGGGAAAGGAAATGGGGGGATTCGGCCTCCCCCTTCCTTCCCTCTTCCCCCTTCCCTTCCATCCTCTGACAAATACGGTAGGGGGGGCACTTGGGAGGGACCCCAAGCAAGATTCGGCCTACTTGGGAGCGCCTCCTAGCTGCTCCCTCCTCCCTCCCACCTATATATATGTGGGAGGGGGGCGCCTAGCACAACCATGACAATTGCTTAGCCGTGGGCGGCGCCCCCCCTCCACCGTTTACCCCCTCAGTCATATTTTCGTAGTGCTTAGGCAAAGCCGTGCGAAGATCACTTCACCATCAGCATCACCATGCCGTCATGCTGCCGGAACTCATCCATTACCTCGCCGTCTTGCTGGATCAAGAAGGTGGAGGACGTCACCGAGCTGAACGCGGAGGTGTCGTACCTTCGGTACTCGATCGGTTGGAGCACGAAGAATTTTGACTACATCAACCGCGTTAATAAACGCTTCCGCTTAGAGTCTACGAGGGTACATAGACACACTCTCCCCTCTCGTTGCTATGCATCTCCTTGATAGATCTTGCATGTGCGTATTTTTTTTGGTTTTCCATGCAACGTTTCCCAACAGCGACTATTACGAAGATTTGTGAAACTTACCAAACCATAGTCTCTTCTTGAAAGCGGCTTTCATGCTTTTGCATCATTCAACCATAGAAGATACACTAATAGAAGCTCACGCAACATATCATCTAATGAGGCAACTGATTGAAGTGGTTTACAGCTAGTATCACATCCTACTTTATTTTTTCAGTAGCCACTAATAATATATGGCATATACATCACATATAAACACTTTACAAAGGTAGAAGCTGTAACTTGAGGTTGTTGTTGGCCTCTTCTCCGGTGAAAACCAAGCGTGGGGACGAAGTAAGGAGCGAAATGACAAAAGAGCAAAATAGAAAGCTTAGGTTCTTTAGTAGGAGATATTTCATACAAATTTGTTAATGTCTGAAGCATTTACACGGTTATATTCCCCTCAAATAGCTAATAAATTCAAGTAAAATGGTGTGAAGGCTGTGAAGCAACTAACTATTCCACAGAAGGTACATAATGGAGCATTCAACCGACAAGAATAGTGCTCGGTATGCAATATATTAGGTTATAAAAATATACAATGTCTAAGCACAAGAACTTACCATTCAAAAGCAAGAATACTAGATGCCCAAAATGATTCTTTACGAGTCATATATTTTCTTTCCGCATCAATTGATGTCAGCTTTCAAATATAAAACTAAATCCAAATATGAGATTACCAGTATAAAAATATGGTATAAGCATAGAAAAATTCAACCAATTTAAGGATAGCATTGCTTACACGAAGAGAATCATGGTAGTGCATCAAAATGAATGACTTCTTTGTGTGTGTGTGTGTGTGTGTGTGTGTGTGTGAAGATTTTAGCACAATTTGTTGCACTAGTGTAAAATGAAGTCCATAAGGTAGAAGGAAGAAACATATCTCCAATGTGAAGTATATCTTTCATTGCAGCACGCGTATTGAACAAAGCAAAACCATGTTCTTGCATATTGAACAAAGCAAAACCGTGTTCTTGATTGTTCGTTTGTTTGACATAGTCTCAGTAGAAACATTGTTTCTGAGGTTACATTGGGGAAATCATATTAAATTTTGGACGCCGATAACGCTCACACGTGTGGGCGTTAAGGGATCTGGCCACACGTCTTGTATGGTGTCTAAAAGGACCAACCCACACGCCTACGTGTGGACAAAACAATTAGCACACACACGTCTCTTTTTTTCCTCGTGGTCCCTCTCACACGCCTACGTGTGGACAAAATGGATAACGCCCACACGGCCTCTCTCAGCCACCTACCTCACTGCCCCGCACGCCCCGCGTGACAGCCACCACGCGTCCCCGCAGTTGCCAAGGTCTTGACCCTCTTTAATGTTCGTCTAACTGCAGTTGCCATGTCGATGAACTACAGTTGCCATGGTTGTTCAACTGCAGTTGCCATCTCAGGTCAAGTGCCAGATGCCATTTTGGACAACTGCAGTTGTTGCCATGTATGGTCTGGTTTACTATAGTTGCCATGATTTGAAAACTTTAGGGGTTGCCACCTACTAACACTAGGCAGTTGCCACCTACTAACACTAGGTAATTGCCATGTATGGTCTGGTTTACTACAGTTACCATGATTTGAAAACCTTCGGAGTTGCCACCTACTAACACTAGGCAGTTGCCGTGTAGCGCTACAAAGAGACATTGCAAAATATCATGTTTCGTGTAAAGAGAGAGTTGCCATCTGCTTACAAGCACACTAGGGCAGTTGTCGCGTACCCTGCAAAACATATGGCAACTGACATGTTCGGGTAAAAAAAAGAGTTGTCATTTGCTTATAAGCACACTACACGTGGATCCACGCATGTGGGCGAGATGCAAACACCCACACGTGTGGGCGTTAGTATTTCCATAAATTTTATATTAGGAAAATCATATTAAATTTCATAAGCATGTGAGCCTATGATTGTAAAGAAGTAAAATAAAATAATTACAATCCACACTTGCAATGTATTGCTGCCTTGGTAGCATGAATCAATAAGAAAAAATATCTAAAAAACCAACCCTTTTTAGTGAGAACCTTGTACAAACCATGTGTTTAATGGTAAAAACTCCACTCTTTTACAAGTTATTTACGGTTGTAGGTACTCACTTCGTGCGTGGCCGGTTGTACACCGAACGAAGTATTTATTTATGGGAAATGTTTGGGCGCGGTGCGCCGGCCGAACTTTCTGCCGGTTCGCACGCCACGCTGGCAAACGCGCCCGTGCAGCGGCCTCACGCATCCCCGCTTCCTTCCTTATGCATCTCCATCTCCTACCTTCAGCCTACGTGCGCACACCTTCCCCTCCTCCGAGCCGTGACTGGGCCTCCACGAACTCCATCGCCGGCGGCAAGGCGCTCCCTCGCCGGCCGCCATGGCTGCCTGCTGCCATGGCCAGATCCATCCCTTACCTACAGCCTTCAAGCGCGCGCATCCCCTCCCCTCCTTCTCCTCCCGGACAGCGACTGGGCCACCACAAGCTCCATCGCCGGCGGCCAGGCGCTCCCTCGGCGCCCGCCATAGCTGCCCACCCGCCATGCCCGGATCCACCTGCGTATAGAAGTGTTGCAACTGTCACCTAAAAAAGCTTCAACAGTCATTCAAAAAAGCTTCAACCATAGACATAGAAAGCTTCAACGGCACTGCACAACAAGGGGAAGCTGCAACCATAGTTGAATTTTGCTACTACCGGCGAAGCTTTTTGCTACATCCATCAGGCGGAGCTCGGACCTCGCGACGACGACAACGATATTTTGCTGCAACAGTAGCAGGATTTTGCTACTACGTTGTTTTTTTTTTGCTACATCGATGTAAGGCGGAGCTGCGACCTCGTGAAGGCGGCGACGGTGTTTTTGCTGCATCCGTAGCTTGATTTTGCTACGGCCGCTGAAGTTTTTTGCTACATCCAGCGAAAACGGCGAGCTACAACCAATGAAAACGGCGAAAACGACGACGTTTCTTTTTTGCTGCAACCGTGTCTCCATTTTGCTACTTAAACAACGAAAAATGCTACAACGGGCAATTCTATTTGCTAGAACCCGTCAATCGCCAACGAGGCGGAGCTGCATCCATGGCGCGCGCGGGCGGCGAGGGCGGGATCCATCCATGGCGAGCGTGGGCGGCGAAGCTGCATCCATGGCAAGCGCTGGGCGGCGGAGCTGCATCCATGGGTGAGCGCAAATCTCTGATGAGGGCGGGCGGCGGAGCTGCATCCATGGCGAGCGCGGATCTGGGGCAAGCGCGGACGGCCGGCGAGGGCGCTCACCGGCGACGAGGAACACCGCGGTGGTGCTTCAAATTCGGCTGTTTTCTGGCGAGGATATGGCGTGGTGTCGCCGGCGATCGGGCAGTTGCAATCTTTTTTTGGAAAATTGACTCAGAAAGAGGACAAAGCGAGAGACGGATCCGACGGTCTAATAGCTGTATCGGGCGGCCAGGGCTGGACCGGCCCAACTGTTGGGCCGGTGCGCCGGCGCCTAGCGTCGCCCTTTATTTATTTATAAGGTTGGCCGAGGAGTTTAGAATTTCTTTCTACGATTCTGTGCGGCCCACCTTAATTCCTCCTTGACCAGTGCAGGTACAAGAGCAACAGCAGCATCCTTGTGCCAGTGAGCCCACTGCACGCCATCATCTACAACTTCCACCCCCTATCTAAGAAAAAAAAAACATTTATACTACTAGTAGCTCTTTTTTTAATCTGCTAGTAATATAGTTTATGTCGTTGCTTTACTCCATCCCAAAGGTGAAAAAAAAAGGAGAGAAAAAGGGTCTCGCCTCACCTGCGGTCTCTGCAGAGTTTGAACTGGACAACGCGCGGGGAGCCAGCCAGGGTCTTTGCGAGTTTCACTCCGCTCCGTCTCTCGCCTCCGCGTCGCGTACGGGTCACAGCACGCGAACCCGGAGACAAACCCGGGGGACCCTCCCACAGTAACGCCGCCGCCGCTGCCACACCTGCCCCACGCCCCCTACACGTACCCCCCTCCCACGCGCACACTGCTCATACTAAACCCCACCCGCCCGGGCCCCACTCACCCTTCCTTCCTCCTCGGCTCCGCCGTACGCGTTGAGCTGTGTGCGCGTTTATAGCTGGCCTCTGTCCTCCTCCTCCTCACCGTCTCTCTCCCTCTGTCCCCGCACTCCACTCCCCTCTCCCCCTCTGACAGCGCCCGGCCAACCGGCGCGGAGATCTCGCCGTCGCGCGGGAGATGAGATGATGCGAGCCGCGCTACTCCTGCTCGTCGCCCTCGCCGCCGCCGCCAGGGCCGCGGCGTCGGGCTTCTCCGGCTATGGAGGGGGCGAGGGGGCCGGAACGGCGGCGGCGGTGGAGGTGGATCCGTCGTGGCAGTTCCCGAGCCGCCGCATCGAGGACGCCTACGTCGCGCTGCAGACCTGGAAGCGCCACGCCATCTTCTCCGACCCGAAGAACCTCACCGCCGACTGGGCGGGCCCGGACGTCTGCAATTACACGGGCGTCTTCTGCGCGCCGCTGCCGTCCGACCCGCGCGTGCTCGCCGTCGCCGGCGTTGACCTCAACCACGGCGACATCGCGGGCTACCTCCCGCCGGAGCTCGGCCTGCTCGCCGACCTCGCGCTGCTGCACCTCAACTCCAACCGCTTCTGCGGCATGATCCCGGGCACGCTCCGCCGCCTCAGCCTCCTTCACGAGCTCGACCTCAGCAACAACCGCTTCGTCGGGCCCTTCCCCGAGGTCGTGCTCGACATGCCGGCGCTCCGGTTCCTCGACCTCCGGTTCAATGAGTTCGAGGGCGGCGTGCCCAGCCGCCTCTTCGACAAGCCGCTCGACGCCATCTTCCTCAACCACAACCGCTTCCGCTTCGAGATTCCGGACAACATCGGCAACTCGCCGGTCTCCGTCCTCGTCCTCTCGCACAACACCTTCGGCGGATGCCTCCCCGCCAGCCTCGCCAACATGTCCGGCACGCTCAACGAGATCTTGCTCATCAACAACGGCCTCGAGTCATGCCTGCCGCCGGAGCTCGGCCGCCTGCGGGAGCTCACGGTGCTCGATGTCAGCCACAACCAGCTCGCCGGCCCGCTCACGCAGGAGGTGGCGGGGCTGAGGAAGCTGGAGCAGCTCAACGTCGCGCACAACCTGCTCTCCGGGCCGATACCACAGGCCGTGTGTGCTCTGCCGCGGCTCAAGAATTTCACCTTCTCATACAACTTCTTCACCGGGGAGCCGCCGGCGTGCGCGCGCGTCGTGCCTCGGGGCAGCGACCGGGACAACTGCCTGCCGAATCGCCCCGCTCAGCGGACGCGGCAGCAGTGCGCCGCCTTCTATGCCCACCCGCCCGTCAACTGTGCGGCGTTCCAGTGCAAGCCGTTCGTCCTGCCTTCGCCGCCTCCGTCCCCGCCCCCGCCGTTGCCATCACCGCCACCGCCTTCTCCGCCACCACCATCCCCACCGCCGCCATCACCTCCTCCGCCTTCGCCATCTCCACCACCACCATTACCATCACCACCCCCACCTTCACCTCCACCGCCATCCCCGCCTCCAC